>NC_132879.1:882294-902453 GCF_030463535.1 Salminus brasiliensis
CTGTACGTGTGTGTGTGTATACTGTATGTGTGTGTGTGTGTATTGTAGGGCAGAAATGTGTGGAAGGAGGTGTGCTTTCTGAATTGGGATCAGTTGCATGTGTGAGGGGTGTCCGTTTTGGTGTTATGTAAACGCATGTAAACAATGGTGTATAATTTGAGGCGTATAATAATAGACAGTACACGACGCGAAGGTGAGACAGCCCACCCAACCTGCTTCCACTGCAAATCTGATAATCCACTCCTTCCCACCTTTTCCTCACCAGTTCTCCCAGAGCCATGGCTTCCCCCGGGTCTGTGGAGCAGGTGGAGGCTCTAGTAAGAGAGCGAGGCTCATTGTTGGCATCTGGTCTTCTCTGTGAGCGTCTGTAGGATCATCAACAGTTGATGGGAGCAGAGTGGAATGAGCTGAAAGCTCCAAAAACATAAACATACACTAGATGTCCAAAAGTTTGTGGACACCCCTTCTATTGAACCTATTCAGCTACTACACCAATTGCTGCTGACACAGATGTGCAAATGCACACACAGCTTGTCTAGTCCCTGAAGAGAAGAAATACTGCCAATAGAATAGGACTCTCTGGAGCAGATCAACTAGATGAAGCTATTGGCTCCATGCTGCCTAATAATGCCAGGCGTGGGCTAGAGGGGTATAAAGCCCCCCAGCATTGAGCTTTGAAGCAGTGGAAGAACTGTGTTCTCTGGAATGATGGTGGTGGTGGAGCTCCATCCAGGACTTTTGAATAGGATCAGTTGGGAGTTGGGGGTGGTGAGGTGGGGTGGTGGTGATCATCATCCAACATCCTGACCTCACTAACACACTTGTTGCAAAATGCAATCAAATCCTCACAGCAATGCTCCAGCTCCAAAATCTAGTAGAAAGTCTTCTTCTGGACAGTAGAGACTCCAACAGAAGCAGGATCAGCTCTTTTTAATAGCCTTGATTTCAGAAGAAACGGTGAATAATGAGCAGGTGTCCCAATACTTTTGTCAAAATAGTGTATATTGTCATGAGGTTTTTCTTCTGTATTTCAACTTCAGACATCTGTACAGATGTATACTAGCGGTCCAAAGTTTGAGGATACTTACGTACATGGAAGCTTAAGAGTGTCTGGATTGTTCAGTTCCAATAGTTTTGCTGGTTTTGCTGATTTCAGCTGGACATTCCTACTGTAAGTCCTGTAAGTTGTGAGGTGGGGCCGCCCGCATTAGTGAGAGCATTACATCCATCCTTGGAGCATACTTGGTGGGTACTGACCGCTGCATACTGGGAACACCCCACAAGATCTGCCTGATGTTCTGGAGATGTTCTGGTGACCAGTTGTCTAGAACCTCACAGTCTGGTTCTTGTCAAAGTGTCTCAGGTTCTTGCGCTCGTCCATTTTTCCTGCTTCAGCACCTTCATCACCTTCAAGACCTGACCGCTCACTCACTGCCTGATATGTAGATCCACCCCTCGACAGACAGGAGCCGCTGGAACCGGGTCATAGGTCACAGTGTTCTGCACTTCAGCTGGCAGTGGTTTTAATGTTATGGCTGATTGGTGTACGTGGTGGTGGAGTAACAAAACCTCTGCTTGAATCTGTTGAATTGAGCTGACCTGCCTGGACCTGGTCGATCAGTCATTAGCTCCTGTCTGTCCATGGCTGGTCATCGACTGGTCTGCAAGTCGACTCAGCTGGAGCTCTGGGCTTATGCCCATCTAATAATAGACTGTAGCTCCGCCTCCTCAGTGTATATCACAATACCTACATTTAGAGTGTTATTAATATTCACCCTAATGAGAGACTGTAGCTCCGCCTCCTCAGTGTATATCACAATACCTACATTTAGAGCGTTATTAATATTCACCCTAATGAGAGACTGTAGCTCCTCCTCCTCCTCAGTGTATATCACAATACCTACATTTAGAGCGTTATTAATATTCACCCTAATGAGAGACTGTAGCTCCTCCTCCTCAGTGTATATCACAATACCTACATTTAGAGCGTTATTAATATTCACCCTAATGAGAGACTGTAGCTCCGCCTCCTCAGTGTATATCACAATACCTACATTTAGAGTTATTAATATTCACCCTAATGAGAGACTGTAGCTCCTCCTCCTCAGTGTATATCACAATACCTACATTTAGAGCTTTATTAATATTCACCCTAATGAGAGACTGTAGCTCCGCCTCCTCAGTGTATATCACAATACCTACATTTAGAGCGTTATTAATATTCACCCTAATGAGAGACTGTAGCTCCGCCTCCTCAGTGTATATTACAGTAATTCTGCAGATTCTGTAGCTCCAACACTTTAGTCTTGATGTTCTGCAGCGTCTCAGTGCTTATAGACTCATCTGGACACTTCTTGAAAGTTCCTCTGCAGCCTGAATGATGATTTATGATGTTCTGGTTCTGACTGTAAACCCAAACAGATGTTAAGGGGGAAGCTCTGAAGGCGGGGAAGACAGTTTTGGGATTTTCGGGATGATGTGTGTGTTCTCAGAGACAGCATCAGGTGTGACGCACTCCCCTGAGAACCGCCCGCAGTAGCCGCTCGGCGCAGGCTGGACCTGTTTGGCCGGTTTGAGGTGGCAGATGTTTGGACCCGAATAACTAACGGCCCCCTGCTGCTGCCAGGGGCAACGTCATCTTTTATTAGGCTTGTTAAATATCCATTAATGAGAGGAGATGGGCTGGGGGTGCCGAGGGCAACGGGCAGTAAACAAAACCCTTCTGCTGCCTGTGTGAGGCCGGGTACCTTTCAGTATTTCTGGCAATTTTCTGGAGCCTTCAGGATAGGGTAGAAGTCCTGAAGAGTGACCACAGACTCCGCCCTGCTGTAGAGAATGTACATATATACAGTCAGGGGTTCAGCTCAACCCCCAATGAATGTATAGGTCATATATATCATATATACAGTCAGTGGATCAGCTCCTCCCCCAATTACTGTATACATCATATATCATATATACAGTCAGTGGATCAGCTCCTCCCCCAATTACTGTATACATCATATATCATATATACAGTCAGTGGATCAGCTCCTCCCCCAATTACTGTATAAATCATATATCATATATACTGTCAGCGGTTCAGCTCCTCCCCCAATTACTGTACTCTAACTGTACAAAAGAGAGGGGTTTCTGATAAAGTGGCCAGTCTGAGGGTAGAGATTTCCATCAAGATAGACACCAACAGCTGGACTTCAGCACTTTGGCCAATGACAGAGATAAACGGCCCCATTCTGCAGGAACATGACTGGAGTGAGGACGGGAAGGTCATAAATACTATGAGCAGCCAAGGCCTCATGGGAAATGTAGTTGAGCAAATGATGTCGTTGTCAGGCTGCCGAGCGCTTCTCAAGGTCACACTCCGAGATGAGGATGGAAAGTGGTCCCGCATGCAGGGGTCTGTTCAGAGCAAGGATAAGGAATGCATACTGTACGCCTGCTGGTGGGGTTGCCGGGGGAGTCGGGGGCGTGTCTGGGATGCAGTGTTTATTTTGCTGCTGGAATTTAAGCTATTTAAAGACAGGCGTATAAACAAACGCCCACACTGGACTGGACAGAGTTGGTGTAATGTGTAACTGTCCATCACATCAGCCGTTTCACACTGAAAACAGTTGGTAATAAAAGCATTAATTTTATATAAGCATAAATATCACAAGGCTTGTGGGAGGGGCATGGTCACTAATGAATGATGTCAGTGAGAGACTTTACAAGGTCATTCCCTGAGGAGGTCAGTGACGTAAGGTGGAAACACCTGTGTTAATGTACATTCAGCAATAACATACAACATAGATTTAAATATTATACACTTCATAAAATTGTCATGATTTTATAAAAAATATAATATAGATTTTTTTCTTTGTTTTCGACATTTCAATTATTTATAAAAAAAAAAAAAAATTAGGAAGTAATTATAAACAATATTATGGAATTATCTAATTTCTCTCTAAATATATTTTCACCCATTTTGAGAGATTATGAATATTCAGTATTCAGCATGATTTTGAGCAGGATACATATATACACTATATTGACAAAAGTTTTGGGACGCCTTCTCATTCACTGTTTCTTCCGAAATCAAGGGTATTTAAAAAGAGCTGACCCTGCTTTTGTTGGAGAAACTGTAAACTCTACTGTCCAGAAAAGAAGACTTTCTACTAGATTTTGAAGGAGCATTGCTGTGAGGATTTGATTGCATTCAACAATAAGAGCGTTAGTGAGGTCAGGATGTTGGATGATGATCATCACCCCACCTCACCCCACTCAAAAGTACTGGATGGAGCTCCACCACCATCATTCCAGAGAACACAGTTCCTCCACTGCTCCACAGCTCAGTGCTGGGGGGCTTTATATACTCCCCTCCAACCCATGCCTGGCATTAGGCAGCATGGTGCCGATAGGGTCATGGTGATGATCTGCTCCAGAGAGTCCTATTCTATTGGCAGTACTTCTCTTCAGGGCCTAGACAAGCTGTGTGTGTGCATTTGCACATCTGTGTCAGCAGCAATAGGTGCAACTTAAAGTAGCTGAATATGTTCATTAGAAGTGGTGTCCACAAACTTTTGGACACATAGTGTACGTGGGTCAGGAAGAACACAGCTCTTCCACTGCTCCACAGCTTAATGCTGGGGGGTGTCATACCCCTCTAGCCCACGCCTGGCATTAGGCAGTATGGTGCCAATAGCTCCATGTCTATCGTCTGTCTGTCTGCGGGATTCTGCTAGAGTCTGCGGGAGTCTGCGGGAGTCTGCGGGAGTCTGGGGGAGTCTGTGGGAGTCTGCGCTAGTCTGTGGGAGTCTGGGGGAGTCTGTGGGAGTCTGTGCTAGTCTGTGGGAGTCTGGAGGAGACTGCGGGAGTCTGCGCTAGTCTGGGGGAGACTGCGCTAGTCTGTGGGAGTCTGGGGGAGACTGCGCTAGTCTGGGGGAGTCTGCGCTAGTCTGGGGGAGACTGCGCTAGTCTGTGGGAGTCTGGGGGAGACTGCGCTAGTCTGGGGGAGTCTGCGCTAGTCTGGGGGAGACTGCGCTAGTCTGTGGGAGTCTGGGGGAGTCTGCGCTAGTCTGTGGGAGTCTGCGCTAGTCTGGGGGAGTCTGTGGGAGTCTGCGCTAGTCTGTGGGAGTCTGGAGGAGTCTGCGGGAGTCTGGGGGAGACTGTGGGAGTCTGGGGGAGTCTGCGCTAGTCTGGGGGAGACTGCGCTAGTCTGTGGGAGTCTGGGGGAGACTGCACGAGTCTGCGCTAGTCTGGGGGAGTCTGCGCTAGTCTGGGGAAGTCAATGGGAGTCTGCGGGAGTCTGCGCTAGTCTGGGTGAGTCTGGGGGAGACTGCGCTAGTCTGTGGGAGTCTGGGGGAGTCTGCGCTAGTCTGTGGGAGTCTGTGCTAGTCTGGGGGAGTCTGTGGGAGTCTGTGGGAGTCTGCGCTAGTCTGTGGGAGTCTGGAGGAGTCTGCGGGAGTCTGGGGGAGACTGTGGGAGTCTGGGGGAGTCTGCGCTAGTCTGGGGGAGACTGCGCTAGTCTGTGGGAGTCTAGGGGAGACTGCACGAGTCTGCGCTAGTCTGGGGGAGTCTGCGCTAGTCTGGGGAAGTCAATGGGAGTCTGCGGGAGTCTGCGCTAGTCTGGGTGAGTCTGGGGGAGTGGGTATCTTTGCTGAGTGAGTCTCCGTGAGCCTCTGAGCTGATACCGCTCCTGTCCTTGTCTGTTACAGCACCCAAACCTCCGCCGTGGGTTTATTTACAGAACGATGGAGAGTGTGATAGCGTCCGTCTCGCGAGGATCAGCGTACTGTTCTGTACAGGAGAAGAGCGAGTGTGTGTTCTGCACGGTGTGTGTTCTGCACGGTGACCTTGTAAACGTCTGAGATAAAGCCTGATTTATGAACGCTGCTGATATCCCAACAAGATAAGCAGCCAGTACACATGTACACAGTACACACTTCCCTGTTGTGGAGTTTGACTGTGTGGTGCCCCGCCCCCAGGTGAAACAGACATTCTTTATCGGACCATATGTTGTGGTATAGAGTGTGTGTATATAGTCTATATGTTGTGGTATATAGTGTGTGTATATGCTGTGGTATAGAGAGTGTGTATATAGTGTGTGTATATGCTGTGGTATAGAGAGTGTGTGTATATAGTATATATGTTGTGGTATAGAGTGTGTGTGTGTATATAGTCTATATGTTGTGGTATATAGTGTGTGTATATATAGTGTGTATGTTGTTTTATAAATAGTGTGTGTGTATATAGTGTATATGTTGTGGTATATAGTATGTGTATACATAGTGTATATGTTGTGGTATAGAGAGTGTGTGTATATAGTATATATGTTGTGGTATATGTAGTGTGTGTATATGGTGAATATGTTGTGGTATATAGTGTGTGTATATATAGTGTATATTTTGTGGAATAGAGAGTGTGTATATGTTGTGGTATATAGAGTGTGTATATATAGTGTACATGTTGTGGTATATTGTGTGTGTATATGTTGTGTATATTTTGTGGAATAGAGAGTGTGTATATGTTGTGGTATAGAGAGTGTGTGTATATAGTATATATGTTGTGGTATATAGTGTGTGTATATATAGTGTATATGTTGTGGTATAGAGAGTGTGTATATATAGTATATATGTTGTGGTATATAGTGTGTGTATATATTGTGTATATTTTGTGGTATAGAGAGTGTGTGTATATGGTATATATGTTGTGGTATATAGTGTGTGTATATATTGTGTATATTTTGTGGTATAGAAAGTGTGTGTATAAAGTATATATGTTGTGGTATATAGTGTGTGTGTATATAGTGAATATGTTGTGGTATATAGTGTGTGTGTATATAGCGTATATGTTGTGGTATAGAGTGTGTATGTATATATAGTGAATATGTTGTGGTATATAGTATGTGTATATATAGTGTATATGTTGTGGTATAGAGTGTGTATGTATATATAGTGAATATGTTGTGGTATATAGTATGTGTATATATAGTGTATATGTTGTGGTATAGAGTGTGTATGTATATATAGTGAATATGTTGTGGTATATAGTATGTGTATATATAGTGTATATGTTGTGGTATAGAGTGTGTGTATATATAGTGTATATGTTGTGGTATATAGTGTGTGTGTATATATAGTGAATATGTTGTGGTATATAGTATGTGTATATATAGTGTATATGTTGTGGTATAGAGTGTGTGTGTATATATAGTGAATATGTTGTGGTATATAGTATGTGTATATATAGTGTATATGTTGTGGTATATAGTGTGTGTGTATATAGCGTATATGTTGTGGTATAGAGTGTGTGTGTATATATAGTGTATATGTTGTGGTATATAGTGTGTGTGTATATATAGTGAATATGTTGTGGTATATAGTATGTGTATATATAGTGTATATGTTGTGGTATAGAGTGTGTGTGTATATATAGTGAATATGTTGTGGTATATAGTATGTGTATATATAGTGTATATGTTGTGGTATATAGTGTGTGTGTATATATAGTGTATACGTTGTGTTTAATGGTGTGGCATTAAAACACAGTGAGCTCTTTCCTTTTGTCAGCTCACATTTCCACAAATTGCTAAGCAACAGAGGAGCGTTCCATTGAGAATTCAGCCTGGAGACTCCATAACACATCCTGCATGTGTGTGTGTGTGGGGGGGGGGGGGTTACATATGTACATGTTTCTGTATGCATGTAGCTAAATGCTAATGCTAACCCAGCCCTAACCTTAACCCCAGCAAGCAGCTTCAGCCTCGCTTCTGATTGAAGCTGCAGTGTTTAAAGGATTTCTCCTTCTGGAGGGCAGCTGACCATCCCCACGTCCATACACTGATCATGCTGATCAAACTGGAGGGATCTGCTCTCTACCAGGAGATAAACACACACACACACACACACACACACACACACACACACAGAGTCGTGACTGGCTGCGATTGGTTTCTCCTGTTCCCATGGCGGCTACATACATAAACACTTGGAGTCATGTGACTTCCTCAGCTTGTTATGCGCTACAGTCTGGAGTCACACACTTAAAGGCAAGGATCAATAATGACTGATTACGGATCATTATCACCTTAGTTTGGCTGAAATAGATGCAGAGAATATATATATATATATAAATATATATATAAATAAGCTGTATAGTGAGATGACCTGTATGGATGCTGTATGTATAAAGTTTGAAGAAGGCCAATGAATGAAGACTATATATCCATATAGTCTATATATATATATATATATATATATATATATATATATATATATATATTCTTCAAACTTTATATATATTCTATGAATGATGTCACCATAGTCTCAATCAGAGGCAGCCTCGTTTCCTTACTGTGCAGAATTACAGCGAAGTGAATTTCACATGACTGACCTCAAACTGGGCTCCAGTACAGGCCCTCCTGAGCACCCCTGAATGAAGATGACCGACTGAATGACCGACTGAAAAAACAAGGCCTTAATAACTCCCCAGTGTGTGTTCCTTTAAAATGTACAGGTTTCAGAGAGAAGGTAACCGCTAAAGCTTTGGTTTATTGGGTTGTAAAGTGGCTCAATTAGTTATCTGGTCAAAGACGTGGTCTTTATCGGCCTCCTGTGGGACTGAAGAGCGTTAATCTGTGGAGACGTCTGCTGATAACACAGGATTACATAATCAATAACAGCTTAAACACACTACAGCTAAAACACGCCATCCTCCAGAAATACGACCCAGAGGAGCCCCACTCAGTATACTGTATATATGTTACTGTTATATATATTTATACTCATAGCAATATATATATACTCATAGCAATATATATATAGTTAAATATATATATATATATATATATATATATATATATATATATATATATATATATTTAAAAACAGCATTGCCCTTCCCCTTTGATCTTTAGCAAACGCAGACCTGTCTAAATCCACTCAATCAATACTTACATAAACTAAGCATAAACTGTCCAAAAATATCTGGCCGACCCTTCTAATCTAAGTGAATGGAGCTGCGTTAGGTTGCGCTGACCAATAGAACTAGACGCTCTGAAGCAGCCGTGATTACAAGGTCAACTAAGGTCACTGTGTCCGATGAGCATAGGCCCGAGCGTGGGCTAGAGGAGTACGAAGCCCCCAGTGTTGGGCTGTGGGGTTCTCTGGAGTGGTGATGGAGTGGCAGAACTGATCATCCAACACCAAAACCTGACCTCACTGATGCTCTGGGCTGGGCTGGATTCAATCAAATCCTCCTCACAGCAATGTTACAACATCTAGTGTAAAAAGCCTTCCTCATTTCAGAAGAGAACGCTGGAGGTGGAGGTAGCTCCACCTTGCTGGTGCTCAAGCCCCCCTAAGGACGAGCCTGAAGCCCCCCTAAGGACGAGCAATCCCACCCGCACCGCTGGAGCCCTGAGGAGAGCGGCAGTGTAAACTGGTACAGGCCTGCCCTGCTGCCTGCAGGAGCTCTGCTTTATGCACATGAAAGCAATTTGGTTTACGGCACTGGCGTTTGCTCGGAGACGGCGGTGTGATGGAACCATGCCGAGCGTGCGGAGGATAAGGCTAGGCTCAATTTTAGCGGCAGCATTTCGGCGACGTGACAATTGAGAGTAATTGAATGGGTTTTGGTGGAAGTGGGAGCTAATAAGCATCACCATTACAGACAGAGAGAATGGGCATTACAGACAGCCAGAAACGTTCTGTTCATTTCACTCACTCAGGAGAACCGCTCTCACACAGCGCGACAGAGTGACTGTGGGAAAAGTTGCTCTCGCTCTGATTGCAGCCGGCGGCGGGTAGAGCAGCCAAAAAGTACAAATCTGTTGAGCACTATGAATTATTCACTATCTACTACGACATGTTCGGAATTATTGAGTATCCATTATGAATCATTCAATATCCATTATGAATTATTCAGTATCACTATGAATCATTCAGTATCTAGAATAAATTATGTAGTATCCACTATGAATCATTCAGTATCTAGAATAAATTATGTAGTATCCACTATGAATCATTCAGTATCTAGAATAAATTATGTAGTATCCACTACTAATTATCCACTATCCACTATGAATTATTCAATATCCACTATGAATTATTCAGTATCCACTATAAATGATTCAGTATCCACTATGAATTATTTACTATCCACTACTAATTATCCACTATAAATAATTCAGTATCCACTATGAATTATTCAGGATCTAGGATTTTGTAGAATGGCAAGTTTAATTATGAATTATTCAGTGTCCACTATGAATTATTCAGTATGTACTGTGAGTTGTTCAATATATGCTCTCAATCATTCAATATCTAGAATGAATTATGCAGTATTCATTATGAATTATTCAGTATCTACTATGAATTATCCACTATCCACTATGAATTTTTCAATATCCACTATGAATTATTCAGTATCTATTATGAATTATTCAATATCCACTACTAATTATCCACTATCCACTATGAATTCTTTACTATCCACTACTAATTATCCACTATGAATGATTCAGTATCCACTATGAATTATTCACTATCCACTACTAATTATCCACTATCCACTATGAATTCTTTACTATCCACTACTAATTATCCACTATGAATGATTCAGTATCCACTATGAATTATTCACTATCCACTACTAATTATCCACTATGAATTATTCAGTATCCACTATGAATTATTCACTATCCACTACTAATTATCCACTATGAATTATTCAGTATGTACTGTAAGTAGTTCAATATACTCTCTGAATCATTCAGTATCTAGAATAAATTATGTAGTATCCACTATGAATCATTCAGTATCTAGAATAAATTATGTAGTATCCACTATGAATCATTCCGTATCTAGAATAAATTATGTAGTATCCACTATGAATCATTCCGTATCTAGAATAAATTATGTAGTATCCACTATGAATTATTCAGTATTACTATGAATCATTCAGTATCTAGAATGAATTATGTAGTATCCACTATGAATTATTCAGTATTACTATGAATCATTCAGTATCTAGAATGAATTATGTAGGATCCACTATGTATTGTTCAGTATTCACTGTGAGTTGTCCAGAATCCGCTCATAATTATTCAGCTTCCACTATGAATTATTCAGTAACTTGTATAAATTGTTCAGTATCCAGTATGAATGATATTTTGCAGAGCAATCACTTAAACTATGCACTGGTATTTTGCTGCACTGCTGATGGAGATTATCGTGTGCAGTAAAATCAGTGAGTATGCTGTCAGTGGGGGTTTCCTCGGCCCACCTCTAGCTCTGCATCACTGTAGCAGGAGGTCAGTAACACTGACTTCTTCTGTAAACAGACAGAATCTAGAAATCCCCTTTCTACAGGAAGCTAACCTGACTATTACAGACGAACAGCAGGCTGTATGGATGCCACACACACACACACACACACACACACACCCCGCAGGAGCCCGTGGCGGTGTAGTCAGGAGAGATTAATTATTGCTAAAGGCCAAGCTGAGCCTGAAAGGTGTGCTGGAGGACGTTTTAAATGTTTTATGAGTCTATTAAGAGGGAGAACCACAAAACACTGCCTGGTTCTCAAACACACACACACACACACACACACACACTGGTGTTACAGCTGAGGGGTAACAACAGCATCCCAGAATGCACCAGTATCCTGAATACACCCAGTGAAATGTATCTCGGCCTTCAGTTCAGGCCTCACATGTCAGAACAAGAGGAAACCCCCCAGTACCATAATGCTAACGTCTGCTAGCCCACCTATGGGTTTCTAGTATTAGGATAGCTTAAGGCTAACAAAATTGACCTGTTCTCACACTTAGCCTATCTAGAACCTCCTGGATGACTAGAGTGGTGTTTATTTTTGGCACACTTGCACTCACACTCAGCCTATCTAGAACCTCCAGAAGGACCAGAATAAGGTATATTCTGCTTGCTTGGGCACTCTTAGCCTATCTAGAACCTCCAGAATGACTGGAGTGGTGTTTATTCTTCTCACACATCCACTCACACTTAGTCTATCTAGAACCTCCAGGATGACTAGAGTGGTGTTTATTTTTCGCACACTTGCACTCACGCTTGCATCCTATCTAGAACCTCCAGAAGCACTAGAGTGGCATTTACTTATGCTATCACTTACATCCTATCTGGTTTATTCTGCTCACTCTAACACTCACACTCACGGCCTATCTAGAACCTCCAGACGTCCTAGAGTGATGTCAGAAACTGGTCCCACCCACTGTAAATCAGAGCGTGATTGGTTGGTTCCTATTGGTGTTGGTGGTTAATCTATCTGACAGCCTTCAGTTCTACCAGTGAAGTCCCAGCCAATGGGAGAGCTGGTTTAGCCGAATCTGCTCAGATACCACTGAGAGAAGCATCCTGATTGGACCGTTTTCTGTTTTTAACCCTTTAGTCTCCAGCAGTACTGAATACTGTGTACTAAGACTAGGACTGTACTACTGCAGAGCTTAGACCCCAGCTCCAGGCTACTGAAGACCAGTCAGCTACACCTACAGAGGTGGAGGTTTTTTGATTCCTGGAAATCATTAGACCTAGAGGCGAGCGAGAGAGAGAGAGAGAGAGAGAGAGAGAGAGAGAGAGAGAGAGAGAGAGAGAGAGAGAGAGAGCTCTCCAGGTTTCTAAAGGTTTAAACTTAAGCTCTGGGTAAATCTCCCTCCATTCCAGCTCTGATGCTGCTGCATCCTTGTCCATCGCCATGGCAACCAAGTCTCAATGCCCACCGCAGCTCATTGCTACGTAGTGATGAGGATACCCCGGGCTGTGTCCAGTCGCGCTTCCCTCTTTAAAGAGATTTGGGTCAATGCGCTCTCGCTTTCAGCTGTCCTACTACTCTCTCTCTCTCTCTCTCTCTCTCTCTGTTTCTCTATTAACTCTGTATTCCTTTGTTATTCCTTGTGTGTGTGTGTGTGTGTGTGTGTGTGTTTGTGTGTGAGAGCTGTCTTCTGATACTAGTAGTTTTACACCATCATTAAAGATTAGTGATCTTAATCCGGAACCAGCCTACAAGCCTAGGCCCTGACACTTCCTCCACCATGCTTGACAGATGCGCTCGTATGTTTAAGGACACTGTTGTTAAGGGTTTTCTTCATAGCTCCTCTAATGTCTGTCATTGACTGCTGTTGTTTTTCCTTGCTGTTGTTGTTTGATATCTGGTTGTTGCCTTGACACCACCTCCACCCTGATACACCATGACACACAACTATTACGCCTGCATGTTCTGGATCATACGTAGATTATTTGGTTCCGTTCTGTATGGCATAGGTTTGGTTTTTATTAAGGTGTAGGTTAAGGTTAGGTGCAGATTACGTTTAGGTGTAGGTTAAGGGTAGGTTAAGGTTTGGTTCAGATTAGGTGTAGGTGTGTAGATGTAGATTAAGGTGTAGATTAAGATGCAGATTAAGGTTTAGATTAAGATGCAGATTAAGATTTTACAGTTTTAGGTTTAGGTGTAGATTAAGGTGCAGATTAAGGTGTAGATTAAGAGTTTACAGTTTGTGTAGTTTTAGGTGTAGATTAAGGTGCAGATTAAGGTGGAGATTAAGATTTTACAGTTTGTGTAGTTTTAGGTTTAGGTGTAGATTAAGGTGCAGATTAAGGTGGAGATTAAGATTTTACAGTTTGTGTAGTTTTAGGTTTAGGTTTAGGTGTAGATTAAGGTGCAGATTAAGGTGGAGATTAAGATTTTACAGTTTGTGTAGTTTAGGATTTGTTACAGTAATGTTGGATTTGAGTCTCCAGTGATTAACTGTAATCAATAATTAATCAATAATCCTCATCAGTAGAGGAAGTTGATGAAGGACAGTGGGGGGTTTCTGCAGTAGACTCCGTATCTCTGCTCTTCATGCTGGTTCATCCAGTTCAACACTAACGCAGTTCTGCTGTTAGACTATTTGCAGCCCCCCCAGCTAAGCCTCTGGACAGTGGAGGTTCTACCAGTGGTTCTTTGAGCGATACCATAGAACCTAGATCTTCAAATCTGGACCTTAAACCCAGTTTCCAGTCCTGGGTTTTGTTCTGGCTGGAAGTTGAGAGATGTAACTGAATGACCACGTGGTGTCAGACTGGACACTGGATTTAGGTTCTGCAGTTTGAAGGTTCTACCCACTCCCATGTCTGTTTCAAACATGGTTCTTTATGGAACCCAAAGTGGTTCTTCTGTGGTATCGCTTATATGTAGCATCTATTTTTGAACGTATCGTTTACGGTGCAGATGAGTGAGAGTCAGACACCACATGCCTCCTCGGCTGAGGGACTGAAGCAGGGAGAACCTGATGTTTACTTATTTACGGAACTATCGCTTTAACGCTGAGCGCTCTGGCGGAACTGGGGCTCCCTGAAGGACGAGGCAATCGAGGCCAGGAGAAAAAACAAGGCTTCCCCCAAAACATGTCCACCCAGAGCCCACCCAGAGCCCAGCCAAAACACTCATTATCTCTCGCCACGAGCGCCGCCGCAGCAGCAGGGAGCCGGACCACGCTCCTATCATCGCCTAATGCGCCGCTTTATAAGAGGCGGCCAGACGTGATGATTATGTAATGGATGGAAATGAAACGCGCTGCGGGCAAATTCAGCTCGGGAACCCGCTCCTAACGGCTCTCTCTCAAACGGTACGGAGATCCGGATTAACGTTATATATGAAAACACACAGAAGAATGAATTAGGGGTCTCTCTGAGCCCGCGGTCAGAGTCCTCAGTAACGGGAGAGTGAGGGAGAGTGATAGATAGAAAGAGAGAGAGAGAGAGAGAGAGAGAGAGAGCTGTAAATCTGCCTCTGTTTATTATCATAAACACCAACAAACAGCCCACTGTGTGTGTGTGTGTGTTAGCTTAGCGCTACAGGAGGAAGGCCAGTATTCCCAGAATTAATGTTATATACAGTTCTAACCACTGACCTTATGATATTTAGGTTTATTCTAATGTTATATAGAGTTAATTACAGGTAAACACTCTCACTGACCTTATGATATTTAGGTTTATTCTAATGTTATATAGAGTTAATTACAGGTAGACACTCTCACTGACCTTATGATATTTAGGTTTATTCTAATGTTATATAGAGTTAATTACAGGTAAACACTCACTGACCTTATGATATTTAGGTTTATTCTAATGTTATATAGAGTTAATTACAGGTAGACACTCTCACTGACCTTATGTTTATTTGGCTTTATTTTAATGTTATATAGAGTTAATTACAGGTAGACACTCTCACTGACCTTATGTTTATTTGGCTTTATTTTAATGTTATATAGAGTTAATTACAGGTAGACACTCTCACTGACCTTATGTTTATTTGGGTTTATTCTAATGTTATATAGAGTTAATTACAGGTAGACACTCTCACTGACCTTATGTTTATTTGGGTTTATTCTAATGTTATATAGAGTTAATTACAGGTAGACACTCTCACTGACCACTGACTTTATGTTTATTTGGGTTTATTCTAATGTTATATAGAGTTAATTACAGGTAGACGCTCTCACTGACCACTGACTTTATGTTTATTTGGCTTTATTTTAATGTTATATAGAGTTAATTACAGGTAGACACTCTCACTGACCTTATGTTTATTTGGGTTTATTCTAATGTTATATAGAGTTAATTACAGGTAGACGCTCTCAATGACCACTGACTTTATGTTTATTTGGCTTTATTTTAATGTTATATAGAGTTAATTACAGGTAGACGCTCTCACTGACCACTGACTTTATGTTTATTTGGCTTTATTTTATTGTTATATAGAGTTAATTACAGGTAGACACTCTCACTGACCTTATGTTTATTTGGGTTTATTCTAATGTTATATAGAGTTAATTACAGGTAGACACAGTCTCACTGACCTTATGTTTATTTGGCTTTATTTTAATGTTATATAGAGTTAATTACAGGTAGACACTCTCACTGACCACTGACTTTATGTTTATTTGGGTTTATTCTAATGTTATATAGAGTTAATTACAGGTAGACGCTCTCACTGACCACTGACTTTATGTTTATTTGGCTTTATTTTAATGTTATATAGAGTTAATTACAGGTAGACACTCTCACTGACCTTATGTTTATTTGGGTTTATTCTAATGTTATATAGAGTTAATTACAGGTAGACACTCTCACTGACCTTATGTTTATTTGGCTTTATTTTAATGTTATATAGAGTTAATTACAGGTAGACACTCTCACTGACTATGTTTATTTGGCTTTATTTTAATGTTATATAGAGTTAATTACAGGTAGACACTCTCACTGACCACTGACTTTATGTTTATTTGGGTTTATTCTAATGTTATATAGAGTTAATTACAGGTAGACACTCTCACTGACCTTATGTTTATTTGGGTTTATTCTAATGTTATATAGAGTTAATTACAGGTAGACACTCTCACTGACCTTATGTTTATTTGGCTTTATTTTAATGTTATATAGAGTTAATTACAGGTAGACACTCTCAATGAGAGGCTCCAGCCAATCAGCTTTGTGCTGTTTATGTTAATTGATTATGTAAATGATTATGAGCGTGGAGTCAGGAGTGAGGATATAATAACACATTTCAGAGGAGTGATGGATCTGATCACAGGTCTGTGTGTAATGAAGAGCCGCGCACTTAAAAACATTAATTACACTCATAAAACAAACACAGAGGTGTAATCGTTAATGATAATTATGCTAATGTAAATATTAAAGGCCTACTGGGTGTGCAGCTGTACAGATTTTATGTTAAGGACCACGATCCATCAAATCAGCCGGGCCCCGTGTGGAGTGTGTCAGTGCAGAGTAAGCCGGGAATGACTCGGAAAAACATCCGTCAGATTCCCTTCTTGCACACCTGCCTACAGCAGTTTAGCCCCACCCATTTAGCCTACAGCAGTTTAGCCCCACCCATTTAGCCTACAGCAGTTTAGCCCCACCCATTTAGCCTACAGCAGTTTGGCCCCACCCATTCAGCCTACAGCAGTTTGGCCCCACCCATTCAGCCTACAGCAGTTTGGCCCCACCTATTCAGCCTACAGCAGTTTGGCCCCACCCATTCAGCCTACAGCAGTTTGGCCCCACCCATTCAGCCTACAGCAGTTTAGCCATACCCATTCAGCCTACAGCAGTTTAGCCCCACCCATTTAGCCTACAGCAGTTTAGCCCCACCCATTTAGCCTACAGCAGTTTAGCCCCACCCATTTAGCCTAAAGCACTTTGGCCCCACCAATTCAGCCCACAGCCGTTTAGCCCCACCAATTCAGCCTACAGCCTACAGTTTGCCCCGTCCCATGGATAAAAAAGGGACCTTAAAAGCACTGACGGGTCCTAATATCTTAAACTTAACCTGACCTGGAGCGGGACAGGTGTCCAGCGTCTGTTGCCATGGCGATGCTGCCTGTTTAAAACTGATCCACCATCATGAGGCCGAAACTCCAGGGTTAGATGGAACTGAGCTGAGACAGACCCCCGAGCAGCTCAGCCTGTTTACACTTAGTCCACAGATCAAGGACAGCACCAATGTCACACACACACACACACACACACACACACACACACACACAAACACACAGAGCTGCTGAGCCTCTAGCCCTAAGAGCACACTCATGGATTAGCAGATGCTTTGATCAATAACGCTGCACACACACACACACACACACTCACACACACACACACACACACACACACACACACACTCACACAGACATACACATATAAAAATGGGGTTTAGTTAAGGTGATGGTTCTGTGCAGCACCATGAACCATTTGGGTGCTTAAATGGTTCCTTGCCTGGTTGACGGTTCTTCAGACTGGTGGAAAAGATTTTATGGTTCTGTATGGTACCAAACAGGGTTCTACTATTTCTGTGACTCTGTGACACTGTTTTCAGTTCTGTGTACTGCAGAACCTTCTGTGCTTTCAGTGTATAATCAGACTAATGCCTCAGTCTGTGTGTGTAAAAACATTTACTATAAAATATACAAAAATAGATGCCATGGTGGTTGCTATGGTATACAAGGTGGTTACTACAGTGTTCCAGGTGGTTGCTAAAGTGTTGCTAGATTGGTGCCATGGTGTTGCTAAAGAGTTACTAGGTGGTTGCTACAGTATACCAAGTGGCTGCTAAAGTGTTGCTCAATTGATGCCATGTTGGTTGCTATGGCATACAAGGTGGTTACTAGAGTGTTAACACTAAGGTGTTACCAGGCGGTTGCTAAAGTGTTGCTCAATTGATGCCATGCTGTTGCTAAGGTGTTTCTAGGTGGTTGCTACAGTAAACCAGGTGGTTGCTTGGGTGCTTGCTAATATGTCCCAGATGACTGCTAAAGTGTTGCTAAAATGGTGCCAAGGTGTGGCTAAGGTGTTCATAGATGGTTGCTACAGTATACCAGGTGGTTGCTTAGGTGTTAGCTATTATGTCCAAGATGGCTACTAAAGTGTTGCTAAGTTGGTGCCAGGGTGTTGCCAAGGTGTTCATAGATGGTTGCTAATGGTATTCCAGGTGGTTACTAGGGTGTTTCTCACGTGTTCTAGGTGGTTGCTAAAGTGTTCCTAAATTGGTGCCGTGGTGTTGCAAAGATATTCCTAGGTGGTTGCTATGGCATTCCAGGTGGTTACTAGGGTGTTTACTCAGGTGTTCAAGGTGGTTGCTAAAGTGTTGCTAAATTGGTGCCGTTGTGTTGCTAAGGTGTCCCCAGATGGTTGCTATGGTATACCAGGTGGTTGCTAATATGTCCTAGGTGGTTGCTAAAGTGTTGCTATGTTGGTGCCAGGGTGTTGCTAAGGTGTTTGTAGATGGTTGCTGTGGGTGTTTACTGGCGCTGGATCAGGCCTGCAGTAATTACTCTGCTCAATACACCAGCAGCCCGCTGTAATGAAGGAGTCCTGCCACTAGATACTGCTCCTCTACCTGATAACTGGTCCGGACCACCCCCCACCCCCCACATACACACACACACACACACACACACACACACACACACACACACACACACAGAGCAGCCTCGTCACCATCTGTGTCTGATAGAAGTGGAACATGGTTTTAATCAGAGAGAATCTGTGCGGTTCTCCTGTCTCTGCAGCGTGTGAACGAGTACAGTACTCTGTGCAGAGCTGCAGCGCAAACTGATACAGATCAATACAGCTGATCGGATTGCTGATCAGCTGATTGAAATATCAGGACTGTTGATCGATATTTTGATCAGATTACATGTCGATTAGTATTTGGTGAGCTTAATCTGAGTATCAATACACTTGATCAATACAATTGATTAGTTTTTATAAGAATCAATAGACGATCAGTAATTTGCAGACTTTTAAATCAATAAATCTGATCAGAATTTTCTGACTGTAAATGACATAAAAGAAGCTGATCAGTATTTGGTGAACTTAAACTGAGGATCAATACACTTGATCAGTATTTTGTGAAATGAATTACGGATCAGTTGAGTTTATTCGAATTTGGCAATTCCAGATCAATACGGGTGAGTAGCATTTTATGAACTTCAATGAAATATCAATACAGCTGATCAGGATTTTGTGAACTTGTATCGCATATCAATACAGTTGATTAGTTTTTTAAATACCCTAATTCCACATCAATAGTCGATCAGTAATTTGCAGATTTTATTGATCAAATCAATAAATCTGATCAGGAATTTCTGAATGTAAATGACATTGATAAGGATGATCGTGGAATCAATACACTTGATCAGTGTTTTGGGGGCGTTCCAGTCTTGCCTTGTCTGTGGAATTACTCGGCTGTGGCGGCTGCACTGGTTAAGCTACGCTAATTGGTGTACATAGGCCTCCAGTAGGTGATAGCAACAGTAGCCTCGTAGCTCTGGAGAAGAACTGAAGAAGCCGAACGTCAGACACCACACCTGCTTCTGCGGGTAGAGTGCAGGTGGTGCTGAGGGTGGAGGCTGTAGGGGGAGGTGCTGGGCTGTTTGCTCTGAGGCTGAGGGAGCTTCTCTGAGCGATGTTGTCTCTGCATGGTAAACACTCGCCCCACACAGCCCTGAGTGCTCAACACTGCCTTACTGTCTCTCTCTCTCTCTCTCTCTCTCTCTCTCTCCTTATTCTCACTGTCCATCTGTCTGTCTGCCTGTCTATCCACCTGTCTATCAGTCTGCCTGTCAGTCTCCCTGTCTATCTATCTGTCTATCTATCTGTCTA
>NC_132879.1:902653-935153 GCF_030463535.1 Salminus brasiliensis
TGGAAAGGGAGGAGCTACTCACACCTGGACAATCATTAGACAGAATGGCGGCTAACGAGGCAGGTGTGATGTTGGCAGGAGAACTTGCAGTGACGTATGTTGGCATAGCATCGCTTCATCATTTCCTGTTGGTGGAAAAATGGGTTGGTATATAAACAGTGTTCTAACCTGCCAAACCCGCACTATTAAGTGGTGGGGTGTCCAGATATTTGTGGACGCCCCTTCACAAGCCCTGTAGAGAGAAGTACTGCCAATAGATTAGGACTCTCTGGAGCAGCTATCGGCACCATGCTGCCTAATGCCAGGTGTGCGTGGGCTAGAGAGGTATAAAGCCCCCCAGCATTGAGGAGGTGTGGAGCAGTGGAGGAACTGTGTTCTCTGGAATGATGGTGGTGGAGCTCCATCCAGTACTTTTGAGGGCAGGGGATGAGGTGGGGTGGTGCTCATCCAACATCTAGCATCCTGACCTCACTAATACTCATATCACTGAATGCAATCAAATCCTCACAGCAATGCTCCAGCTCCAAAATCTAGTGAAAAGTTGTCTTCTCTGGACAGTAGAGACATTTACTCCAACAGAAGCAGGATCAGCTCTTTAATAACCTTGATTTCAAAAGAAACAGTGAACGAATGAGCAGGTGTCCCAATACTTTTGTCCTTTTAGTGTATGTATATATATCTATATATTACGCAATTGGGGACACAACCTGGGAATAATCTATCGCCACCTGAGCCTGCCTGTTCCCCGCTCTACCCTTCGCTGAGTGTCCGGCTGCCGGGCCAGCGGGCGACAGTTTCATTAGAGCGGGTGCCAGAAAGCACTGGCCGGGGTTGTATTGCAGGCGATCTGTCTTCTCTGTCTTCTCTGTCAGAGTGGAGAGGCAGTAAAGTGTTCGGCGAGGTGGCGTCAGGATAGTTCAGTCAATAATGGCTCCCTTCTCCTCTTCACTTCACGTCCATCTTCAAAAGCTCGCGTCTTCTCTGCGTCTTCTTTTATTCAAAGAGTTCAAAGCGACTCTGGCGTCCCGACGCCTCTTGACTTAATGCGACGTGGCCGTGAATGGATGCGTGGCTTTTTTTAAACGAAGAGGCCGGAGGACGAACAATCGGGTCTCGGCGCTGAAGCGACTTCTGCAGCTGTTGCTTTCTCTTTGATGTGAGCGAATATAAAAAAAAAAAAAGATAATAAAAGTGATCACTGGTAATGGGCCGTTTCAGGGCGAACTGCGAGCGAGCGAGCGAGCGAGGCTCCGACAGTCTGGTGTGAGAAGAGAGGGAGAAATCACTTTCATAGCCCAGATTCACATAACATTGTGATTAAGGCTTCAGACCGCAGCGATTTTCCGCGCCCGTCCTGACCGCTTGGCCGGCGGAATACAGAGCTGCCAGAATGTCAGAATTTACATTCAGGCGACGCAAAGTCAACAAGCGAGCTCGTGTGGTTTGAAGTGATGCTTCACAGGCCGTGCCATTTCTCCTCCCGCTTCGCCTCTCTTCTTCCTCCTCTTTGTAAAGCGAAAGGCCGAGTTTCTGCATTATTTATCCGCCGTCGCGGGCGAGCGACTGTGGTGAGAGATGACAATAAAGCTCGCGCTCGGCCGTCATCCTCGGCGACGACGGCTGTGACGGTGCCAGAGTGTCAGGACATGCTTTGAACTCCAGAGGAATAATACACGTGGCCTAGAGCCGGGCGATATGACGATATTTCATCGTATTGTGATATAGAAATCACTATGGTGAGATAACCTTGACGGCCAATCACAGCACAGAAACATGTCTTTCACATTATGCCAGTCATAAAATATTGATATATCTCCCATCTCTATCGATATATCGATATTTTTTCATATCCTGTTTAAAATATCGATATATCTGCCGTACACAGATAGAGATAGAGCCGGGCGATATATCGATATTTTATTACGATACGATAAAATATCGATATATCGCCCAGCTCTGTCGATATATCGAAATTTTATCGTATTGTGATAAAATATCGATATATCTGTCGTACACAGATAGAGATAGAGCTGGGCGATATATCAATATTTTATCGTATTGTGATAAAATATCAATATATTGCCCAGCTCTATTGATATATCAATATTTTATCGTATCGTGATAAAATATCGATATATCTGCTGTACACAGATAGAAATAGAGCTGGGCGATAAAATATTGATATATCGATAGAGCTGGGCGACATACCGATATTTTATCGTATCGTGATAAAATATCATTATTTTATTACGATACGATAAAATATCGATATTTTATTACGATACGATAAAATATCGATATTTTATTACGATACGATAAAATAACGGTATGTCGCCCAGCTCTATCGATATATCAATATTTAATCGTATCGTGATAAAATATCAATATATCTGCCGTACACAGATAGAGATAGAGCTGGGCGATATATCTATATTTTATCACAATACGATAAAATATTGATATATCGATAGAGCTGGGCGATATATCAATATTTTATCATATTGTAATAACATATCGATATATTGCCCAGCTCTGTCTCTATCTGTGTACGGCAGCCGTTTAATCCCAGGCGTTTCATCAGACAAAGCTGAGTTAGCTGGATTTGCAGACTATGACTGGAATTAAACGGCTGCCGTACACAGATAGAGATAGAGCTGGGCGATATGTTGATATTTTATCGTATCGTGATAAATTCTATACATATCTGAGCGTGCTGTGGTGAACACAGCCTAGCCCACACGTCCAGCCGGGCGAGTGTTTGCATAGTGAGGGCTTTTAGAGCTGGTCTCCAGCCTTCAGCCTGCCGGGTTTCTTGAGGTCTGGACGGGTTCTTTTTGGCCCGACCCCTCAAATAAGTGGAAAGGTGGGTTTTCAGTGATGGAGGCTCTCAGTCGAAGGTGCTGAATACATTAGCTGATCCTGAACCTGCGGTGGATGACCTGATGAGTAAATGTATTCACTGACTTCTGCTCCTAGCCTGATTGCATCCGTAGACTCTGGCTTGTTTACAATAGCATAAAATGAAATGTTCCTATTAGAGAACCGAGCTCTTCTGAGGTCACTCTGGATAAGAGGGGCTGATAAAGGCCTTAGATTTAATGGAAATGAGGAGCAGTAGACTAGTAGGAACCCTGGAACACTCGGACCATTCGGAAAATCTGCAGTCGGTCATATTACATTATATTGTATTAATTATTACTGTATACACAACTGAATATGAACATGTATGAAATTTCAGTTTGATGTTTTATGTAAAATGTATTCTAGAATTTTAATGAAGATTTGTATGTATCATTAAAAAGATAAAAAAAGGTATATTACATGATACATTATATTATTTAATGTCTATACAATACTTGGTCACCACTTTTAAATCTCATTTGAATATTATTATAAATATTATTAATGTGAGCTTAGAACTTCATACTGGATATTAATGTTATTAGAACTTCATACTGGATATTAATGTTATTATAACTTCATACTGGATATTAATGATATTAGAGCTTTATACTGGATATTAATGTTATTAGAGCTTCATACTGGATATTAATGTTATTATAACTTCATACTGGATATTAATGCTATTAGAACTTCATACTGGATATTAATGTTATTAGAGCTTCATACTGAATATTAATGTTATTATAACTTCATACTGGATATTAATGCTATTAGAACTTCATACTGGATATTAATGCTATTAGAACTTCATACTGGATATTAATGTTATTAGAGCTTCATACTGAATATTAATGTTATTAGAGTTTCATACTGGATATTAATGCTATTAGAACTTCATACTGGATATTAATGTTATTAGAGCTTCATACTGGATAATAATGCTATTAGAGATTCATACTGGATAATAATGTTATTAGAGCTTCATACTGGATATTAATGCTATTAGAGCTTCATTCTGGATATTAATGTTATCAGAACGTCATACTGGATATTCATGTCATTAGAACGTCATACTGGATATTAATGTTATTAGAGCTTCATTCTGGATATTAATGTTATTATAACTTCATACTGGATATTAATGCTATTAGAACTTCATACTGGATATTAATGTTATTAGAGCTTCATACTGAATATTAATGTTATTATAACTTCATACTGGATATTAATGATATTAGAGCTTCATACTGGATATTAATGTTATTAGAGCTTCATACTGGATATTAATGTTATTAGAATTTCATACTGGATATTAATGCTATTAGATATTCATACTGGATATTAATGTTATTAGAGCTTCATACTGGATATATTCATACTTCATCAGCAGTGGGTGCAACTTAAAGTAGCTGAATGCATTCATTGGAAGTATTGTCCACAAACATTTGGACACATTAGTGTGCATAAATAGTAGCACACTGTGGCTGTGGTCTTCACAGAAAGCCCCCTAATGAGGGAGCAGAGTTCCTCAGAGTGATCAAGGCAAGCCGAGAAGCTGTTTTTTTACGGCTGGTTTTGCTACACGACCACACCTGCTCTTAATCTGCCATTAAATGATGTTCCCGTCCGCGGCCGGAGCTGATGGCGAGGTGAAGAAACAGGTTAGTGAAGTATTCATTAAGCATTAAATTCAGAATCACAGCGATTTAATGGCATCCGCCACCTTTAGCCCCGCCGATTTGAATGCGTGGCGCATAAATAATTCATATCGCCTCTGTAATGAGAATGCAGCGGAGTCGTAGTAACCCTGCTAAAAGTGTAATGGACTCGAGGCTGCTTTCATCATCTACTTTACCTACAGCTACCTTAATGACTAACCCCAGCAAGGCAGCCTGGACAGCCTCGTTGAAAATCCATCACTGGATGTCTGGAAAGCCCGTAATGACTGTGCTCTCAGCACAAAAGGAGCAGGGTGAAGAATAGGCCGCCACTTCCGCAGCCTAAACATCGGGCTGCCGGTCCATCTCTCCTCCTGCTGTAAGTGCCGAGGAGCATGGAAATGGAGATTGGAGTTGGCTCTCAGCGGTGGGACAATAACATGGTGTCATTCTGAGACGCAAACACAAGACAGGCCTAGTCACGGAGGCAGGCAGTGGAGAGATCGGGAACCGAGAGCCACACTGGTAGTGTATGTCCAAAAGTTTGTGGACACTGCTTGTAATGAATGCATTTAGCTGCTTTTAATTGCACCGAAAGCTGACATTGCTGGTCTAGCCACTGTTGAGAAGTATTGCTAATAGAATAGGACTCCCTGAGGCTGATAAATGAACATGGACCTATTGAGCAGTGGAAGAACTGTGTTCTTTGGAATGACGGTGGTGCTCCATCCAGTACTTTAGATTTTTTTTAAGCTGATTTAACTGAAACACTGATCGAGCAGGTGTCCCAATACTTTAGTCCAGATAGTGTACTATTTAGAATGGGTTAGGAGGTATAAATGTGCCTCCCCAAACAACACCAGACCAGCTACACCCCCCCCCCCATCCTGTGTCTGAAAGGCCCAACAAGTGGAGCACGGATTCAGAATCAGCTGAAGCTACCATAACAACCCCCCCACCCCCAACCCCCCAAAGCAGAGAGAGAGATAATTGGATAATTGGATCAGGATTGGCTGCTGTGATGAGTGCTTTGTGATCAGTGCCATATTAAACTGTCTTCTGATATCTCAGGGCGTTTGAACTCAAGGTAGTTTTGAAATTAGACTGGAAATGAGACATGAAGGAGGGGAGTGTGACACGGAGATGTTAATGAGGTTCATGGAGAAAAAGGAATCAATAAAAGAATCAATAAAGGAATCAATATATGAGCAAAGTCTTTAAAAATGACCTCTTCCTGCCGCAGACTGAGACTGAAGGGAAATCTAGTCTGTAGAGAACTGATTCCTGTGAAGCTCTGGAGAGAAGAGCTTATATTTACTGAATGTTTTCAGTTAGCCTGAAGCTCCACCGACCATCATTCTCCATCAAACACCATCATTCTCCACCAAACACCACCACTCTTCAACAAAAACCATCAATTTCCACCAAACACCATCATTATCCACCAAAAACCATAACTCTTCACCAAACACCATCGCTCTCCATCAAACACCATCATTCTCCACCAAACACCATTGTTTTCCATCAAACACCACCATTCTCCACTAAACACTACAATTCTCCACCAAACACCATCACTCTCCATCAAACACCATCCTTCTCCCCTAAACTCCATCATTCTCCATCAAACACCACATCAAACCTTTATTCCCCTGTGACGCTGCTCTGGGTTTTTGGTGGTTCTGTATTGTTCTGTTGTGTTTCACTGCTGGTTGGGGAGTTTTTTTCTCCATCCTTTTACCTTGTGGGACACTTCATGTCGAGGCAGTGGAGTCTGGCTGAGTACGCACTGGGATTTTTCCCCGAGGCGGCAGAGTTCAGCTGGAGTTGACTGAGCTGTGAGCTGGGGAGCTGAACTGGGCCATGAACCAGAACTTTTTGCATCACGATTAGTAGAATTCTTTCCACATGAGGGCATGTGCACAAGCTTGGCTTGCGATCGCTGCTGTATGTTCTTCATATTTCAGATCATATGAAGGTGGTAAAGCTGGTCTGAGAGAGGACTGGGTAACGTGGGGATGGGCTGCAGGATTAGTCTGATTAGTCTGATGTTGGATTTAAACCGAGATGACTTCACTCTACAGCTGCTGAGCGCTTACTCCTCCATCTCACACAGCATACAGTTTCACTAACACACACACACACACACACACACACACAATCACACACACACACACACACACACACAATCACACATGCTACACCTTTCAGTATACCTGATACACACTGCTGTTTACCCATGTGCACATACTCAGGTCTGTATGATAATCCCATTTGGTTCAAGAACAGTGGTGTTTGGTGAAAAATGGTGGTGTTTGAGTGGAGAGTGATGGTGTTTGAGTGGAAGACGATGGTGTTTATTGGAGAAAGATGGTGTTTATTTGAGAGTGATGGTGTTTGAGTGTAGAATGATGGTGTTTGGTGGACAATGGTAGTGTTTGAGTGAAGGACGATGATGTTTAAGTAGAGGATGGTGGGGTTTGAGTGGAGGACAATGGGGTTTATTGGAGAAAGGTGGTGTTTATTTGAGAGTGATGGTGTTTGAGTGTAGAATGATGGTGTTTGGTGGACAATGGTAGTGTTTGAGTGAAGGACGATGACGTTTAAGTAGAGGATGGTGGGGTTTGAGTGGAGGACAATGGGGTTTATTGGAGAAAGATGGTGTTTATTTGAGAGTGATGGTGTTTGAGTGTAGAATGATGGTGTTTGGTGGACAATGGTAGTGTTTGAGTGAAGGACGATGACGTTTAAGTAGAGGATGATGGGGTTTGAGTGGAGGACAATGGGGTTTATTGGAGAAAGATGGTGTTTATTTGAGAGTGATGGTGTTTGAGTGTAGAATGATGGTGTTTGGTGGACAATGGTAGTGTTTGAGTGAAGGACGATGACGTTTAAGTAGAGGATGGTGAGGTTTGAGTGGAGGACAATGGTGTTTATTGGAGAAAGATGGTGTTTATTTGAGAATGATGGTGTTTGAGTGTAGAATGATGGTGTTTGGTGGACAATGGTAGTGTTTGAGTGAAGGACGATGACGTTTAAGTAGAGGATGGTGGGGTTTGAGTGGAGGACAATGGGGTTTATTGGAGAAAGATGGTGTTTATTTGAGAGTGATGGTGTTTAAGTGGAGAATGATGGTGTTTGGTGGACAATGGTAGTGTTTGAGTGAAGGACGATGACGTTTAAGTAGAGGATGATGGGGTTTGAGTGGAGGACGATGGTGTTTATTGGAGAAAGATGGTGTTTATTTGAGAGTGATGGTGTTTGAGTGTAGAATTTTGGTGTTTGGTGGACAATGGTAGTGTTTGAGTGAAGGACGATGACGTTTAAGTAGAGGATGGTGGGGTTTGAGTGGAGGACAATGGGGTTTATTGGAGAAAGGTGGTGTTTATTTGAGAGTGATGGTGTTTGAGTGTAGAATGATGGTGTTTGGTGGACAATGGTAGTGTTTGAGTGAAGGACGATGACGTTTAAGTAGAGGATGATGGGGTTTGAGTGGAGGACGATGGTGTTTATTGGAGAAAGATGGTGTTTATTTGAGAGTGATGGTGTTTGAGTGTAGAATGATGGTGTTTGGTGGACAGTGGTGGAGTTTTAGTGGAGAATGGTAGTGTTTGAGTGGAGGGTGATGGTGTTAGAGTGGAGGACCATGGTGTTTGAGTGGAAGACAATGATGTTTATTGGAGAAAGATGGTACTTATTTGAGAGTGATGGTGTTTATTGGAGAGTGATGATGTTTGATGGAGAATGATGGTGTTAGAGTGGAAGACGATGGTGTTTATTTGAGAGTGATCGGGTTTGGTGGACAATCATGGAGTTTTGGTGGAGAATGATGGTGTTTGAGTGGACAATGGTGGGGTTTTGGTGGAGAATAGTGGTGTTTGAATAAAGAATGGTGGTGTTTGAGTGGGCAATAGTGGGGTTTTGGTGGAGAATCATGGTCTGTTGGGTTGAATTGTGTAAATGACACTTTTTAAACCACCCATTCCAGTACAACCAGCAGTCCAGTCTTGTTTGTCCAGTGTGCAGCTCTGTAGTATGCAGTTGGAGTCCAGACACACACTTTACTGAGCCCATTTGTCCTTAATTTTGTTCATCTTTGGCTTCATAATGAAGACAGAAGCACCATCTGTACACCTAATGGAGAGAACGCTCTGAAATGTTCAGTCGGACGATCCTGTTTGAGATGTTAGATTACTCTTCCGTAGATGAAATTTCCACATCCTTATTCTCCTCTGAGCTGAAGTTGTATTAAAGGTAATTGTAGCTTGCAAATAATAGATAATTTCACTCCTCATTTACAGAATGTCTCTCCGCTTGAGTGTGTTTGCGTATGTGTGTGTGTGTGGGTGTGTGTGTGTGTGTGTTTTCTGTCCGAGCCCATTATCCTCACTTTGCAGTAAAAGTGGTTTAGTTCAGCCAGCAGTCGCACTCCAAACACACACCGCGGAGAGGCATTAGCCCGGCTAATACACGGCCCAGTGTTTCCAGAGTGGGAGCTCGTTCTGCAGGGCCGTCTGCCGCCCTTGGGCTAATAGGGCCTGATGAAAGTCAATGTAGAGAGCGCCTCTCCGCGGCACTCGCGCAGCCAGAAGACGAGGAAGAGTGGATATGGATTGATGTAGCTGCTCCGTCCCTTTAGGCAGCGGTGTTGGACGGAGGGGTATTAATGGCTGATGGTCCGTACGGCTGAGGTTATTTATAACCCCTGGGGAAGACATCAGTCCCTGTGTCTAACCTGAGAACGTTCTAGTTAATGTGGGTTCTAATGAGTATCGGCCGGCAGTTTGATGGTATTTATGCACATGACAACATCTGTGATCCTCGCTAATAACATTATATTAGCAGTGAAGTGTTCACCACGTCTTATCTAGAGCTGAATGATGGTGTTTAGTGAAGAATGATAGTTAAGAATGATGGTGTTTGGGGGAGAATGATAATGTTTGATGGAAAACAATGGTGTTTGGTGGAGAATGGTAGTGTTTGAGTGGAGAATGATGGTGTTTGAGTATAGGATGATGGTGTTTGAGTGGAGCACAGTGGTGTTTGAGTGCAGGACTATGATGTTTATTGGACAAAGATGGTGTTTATTTGAGAATGGTATTGTTTGAGTGGAGGATGATGGTATTAGAGTTGAGGACCATGGTGATGGTGTTTGGTGGACAATAATGGAGTTTTGGTGTTTGGAGGAGAATGATTGTGCTTGATGGAGAATGATATTTGATGATTATTGAATGATGGTGATTGGTGGAGATTTGGTTGTTGGTGAGTGTTTGTTAGAGCATGACAGTCTTTGAGAGTGATGAGGATGGAGGTGTTTGTTGGAGAATACTGAGTCTGCTGAAGTGTTTTTTTCATTTCCCTCCGTATGCATTTTTCAGAAGCAGTTTGCATTATTAAACATCAAATCGTACGCTGCTGAACCAGAGAGTGAAGAGCGTGACCTGGATGTGAACTGTTCTTGTCCCGGTTCTTTGTACATTTTGCTAACAGTTTCAAGGTGACCGTTTCAGATATCACGACTGCAAGGAAATAGAAAGTTCTCCAAGCATATCAGGATTAAACAGCAGTCCTGAACGCTCTGCCGTTACGCACCGCCAGGCCTCCGTGCCCCCTGATTTTACAGTAGACAGCAGATTAAAGGTGGATTCAGTGACTTTAACACCTGCTAAGCTGCAGCAGAATTTTTATGGTGGGGTAATCTGTTTAAACGTGTCTGGAGATAGAAAAGGAAAACCTTCATTGGCAGACTTTCATGTTTTTTTGTTTGCAGAAGAATGTGAGCGCTGCGTCTGCAAGCGGAAAGATTCGCCGGCGTGCAGATTTCTGAGGATTTCTGCAGATTTCAAACGCGCCAGGAACCGTCTAGCTGCTGTCTGGCTTCTGCTCAGCCTTACTGTGTGTTTCATCATTTATTCCAAAGCAGAGTGATGCTGCTGAAGGACGCAGGTGTAGCAAAGTGGTCATTTGCATTGGAGTGTTTGTCCCCACCTGGGTGTTTTTTGGAACAGCGATTCTCGAACAAAACCCAGGCTGAAACAGACTGCTCTTCCCAGAGCATCAACCAACAGCAGCGGTGTTTGGTGAAGAATGATGGTGTTTGGTGGAGAATGATGGTGTTTGATGGAGCGTGATGGTGTTTGATGGAGCGTGATGGTGTTTGATGGAGAGTGATGGTGTTTAATGGAGCTTGATGGTGTTTGATGGAGAGTGATGGTGTTGGTGAAAAATGATGGTGTTTGGTAGAGAATAATGGTGTTTATTGGAGAATGAAGGTGTTGGGTGGAGAATGATGGTGTTTGATGGAGAATTAAAGTGTTTGGTGGAGAATGTTGGTGTTTGGTGGAGAATGAAAGTGTTTGATGGAGAATGATGGTGTTTGATGGAGAATTATAGTGTTTGAGAATGGGAGTGTTTGGTGAAGAATGGTGGTGTTGGAGAATGTTGGTGTTTGGTGGAGAAAAATTGTGTTTATTGGACAGTGATGGTGTTTGATGGATACTGATGGTGTTGGTGAAAAATGGTGTTTGGTAGAGAATAATGGTGTTTATTGGAGAATGAAGGTGTTGGGTGGAGAATGATGGTGTTTGATGGAGAATGATAGTGTTTAGTTAAGAATGATGGTGTTTGAGAATGATGAGAGTGATGGTGTTTGATGATTACTGGATGATGATTGGTTGAGATTTGGTGTTTGGGGAGTGTGATGTTGCTGAAGATCACAGGCGTAGTGAAGAGGTCATTAACATTGAGTCGGGGACTCGACTCTGAACTATGGCATATCGCTGTTCAAACAAAACACACAGGGTCAAACAGCCTGTCCACACGTCCTCAGCAGTGAAGGGTGATTACTGTGCTGGAAAGCCGTCCCTGTTGTCCCCGCTGCTGTTGTGGAAAGTGGGCTGTGGTTAGTGAAAAGCCCCTCTCTCGACTCAGAGCAGAAGCAGCTCTCGACTCGTGCCAGGAAAGCACTGCGGTTCCAGCGAGCGCTCTTTGCGGTGTTTGTAGTGGCAGGTGTGATCCGAGGAGCTCTCATCTGTGGTTTGGGTTTCAGTCAGGCTGTTTTGGGGGACGTCCAAACCAAACATCCAGCTCGCCGTAATTAGTTAAGCTACAGGAAAGACAGGATGTTAGTCAGAGTAGGGCAGGAGTAGCTTAGTTACACTCTTAAAGGGCCAGAATCCTGGAAACCATCACACCAGCAAAACTGTCATCACAGCTCATCAGCTTCTGCGCACCTAGAACATTATCTGACTGATCAGGTCATAGACAAATATTTAATATACTAGTTGGAGAGTGATGGTGTTTAGTGGAGAGTGATGGTGTTTAGTGGAGAGTGATGGTGTTTAGTGGAGAATGATGTTGTTTGATAGAGAATATTGGTTCTTAGTGGAGAATGATGGTGTTTGGTGGAGAATGGTGGTGTTATTGTAGAATGATGGTGTTTGGTGAAGCATGACGATGTTTATGTTTGGTATGTTGGGGAGTGTTGGTGTTTGGTAAAGAATGTGCTATGAAATTTTCTTCTATCTATAAAGGCTGGTTAGTATAGCGGATGTTACACACTATATGTCAAGAAACCGTTCTACTACAAACACACACACACACACACATAACGCTCATTCTGACAGACTGTAGTACACTACAGGAAGAGTAGGGGGCGCTCTATAATGCTCTATAATGTTCATATGATCCACACGCTCATTCTGACAGACTGTAATACCCTACAGGAAGCGTAGGGGGCGCTCTATAATGCTCTATAATGATCATATGATCCACACGCTCATTCTGACAGACTGTAATACACTACAGGAAGAGTAGGGGGCGCTCTATAATGAGAGAGAGAATAGAGATGTGTGCAGTTGCTGTGATGGCTGGTCTGACCTGTCAGACTGTATGAGTGTCTGCTGAGTGTAAGAGAAGGACGAGTGACCCATGTGGCCTCACCCCTCCCTCTCTCTCTCTCTCTCTCTCTCTCTCTCTCTCACTGTTAAAGGTCAGATCTTGCTCCAATTTCAGAGCTCCCCTCAGTACCGCTGTGTTTCTGTCCCTCTGCCAAAAATCTACCACTACCCTATCTCACACACACACACACACACACACACACACACACACACACACTCTCACACACACACACACTCACTCACTGAAAGAAACTGAGCACTTTGCCTCATCTTTCTTCTTCTTTGCTCTTTGTAGGCGTGTAAAATTCTGCTCACACTAACTTTAGCCTATCTAGAACCTTCAGAATGACTGGAGTGATGGTTATTGTACTTGCTCTATTGTTTACACTTTCAGCCTATCTAGAACCTCCTAAAGGTCCAGAGTGAGGTTTATTCTGCTCACAGTATTGTATACACATCTTATCTAGAACCCCAGAAGGACTAGAGCAATGTTTATTGTTCTCACTCTATTGTTTACACTTTCAGCCTATCTAGAACCTCCTGAAGGTCTAGAATGAGTTTTTTTCTGCTCACAGTATTGTTCACACATCTTATCTAGAACCCCAGAAGGACTAGAGCAATGCTTACTGTGCTTACACTATCGTTACTTACTGTCATTCCTCTTACTGTGCTCAGCTCACACAGCCTATCTAGAACCTCCTGAAGGTCCAGAGTGAGGTTTATCCTTCGCACAGTATTGTTCACACATCTAGAACCTCAGAAGAACTAGAGCAATGTTTATTGTTCTCACACTATTGTTCACATTAAGAGCCTATCTAGAACCTCCTAAAGGTCTAGAGTGAGGTTGATTCTGCTCACAGTATTGTTCGCACATCTTATCTAGAACCCCAGAAGGACTAGAGCAATGCTTACTGTGCTTACACTGTTGCTACTTACTATCATTCCTCTTACTGTGCTCACACTGCAGCCTATCTAGAACTTCCTGAAGGTTTGGAGTGAGGTTTATTCTGCTCACAGTATTGTTCACACATCCCATCTAGAACCACCAAAAAGACTAGTGACACTTATTCTGCTCACAATATCATTTACACTTTCAGCCTGTCTAGAACCTCGTGAAGGTCTAGAGTGAGGTTTATTCTGCTCACAGTATTGTTCACACATCCTATCTAGAACAACCAAAATGACTAGGGTAACTTACAATATCATTCACACTTTCAGCCTGTCTAGAACCCCCAGAATGACTAAAGCAATGTTTATTGTGCTCACACTATTGTTCACTCTCACAACCTATCTAGGACACTCAAAAGGACTAGAGTGAATTATATTCTGCTCACACTATCACTCACACTTACAGCCTATCTAGAACCTCCAGAATGACTAGAGTGAAGGTAGAAACTGGTCCCACCCACTGTAAATCAGAATGTTATTGTTTGGGTTTTAACTGTGTTGGTGGTTTATCTGATAGATTCAACCAGGGCTGGTTTAGTGCAATACACTACAGAAAGTGTAGGGGGCGCTCTATAATGTTCATATGATCCACATGCTCATTCTGACAGACTGTAATACACTACAGGAAGTGTAGGGGGTGCTCTATAATGCTCTATAATGATCATATGATCCACACGCTCATTCTGACAGACTGTAATACACTACAGGAAGCATAGGGGGCGCTCTATAATGCTCTATAATGTTCATATGATCCACACGCTCATTCTGACAGACTGTAATACATTACAGGAAGCATAGGGGGCGCTCTATAATGCTCTATAATAATCATATGATTCACACGCTCATTCTGACAGACTGTAATACACTACAGGAAGCGTAGGGGGCGCTCTATAATGCTCTATAATGATCATATGATCCACACGCTCATTCTGACAGACTGAAATACACTACAGGAAGCGTAGGGGGCGCTCTATAATGCTCTATAATGTTCATATGATCCACACGCTCATTCTGACAGACTGTAATACATTACAGGAAGAGTAGGGGGCGCTCTATAATGCCCTTTAATAATCATATGATTCACACGCTCATTCTGACAGACTGTAATACACTACAGGAAGCATAGGGGGCGCTCTATAATGCTCTATAATGTTCATATGATCCACACGCTCATTCTGACAGACTGTATTACACTACAGGAAGCATAGGGGGCGCTCTATAATGCTCTATAATGATCATATGATCCACACGCTCATTCTGACAGACTGTAATACATTACAGGAAGTGTAGGGGGAGCTCTATAATGCTCTATAATGTTCATATGATCCACACGCTCATTCTGACAGACTGTAATACACTACAGGAAGAGTAGGGGGCGCTCTATAATGCCCTATAATAATCATATGATTCACACGCTCATTCTGACAGACTGTAATACACTACAGGAGGCGTAGGTGGCGCTCTATAATGTTTTGAGTTTTGTATCGCTCTCCCTCGTTTGACCCAACCGTAACAATGACTTTAGGTGACCCGGTGTGAATCATGAGACGGCTGACGTTCTCTGTCTGTTCCTGTCAGACAAACTCAGACAGAGTTCTGTCTCTCTGAACTCTCAGGCCTCCAAACCATCATTACGGATGTAAGTGGTGCATCTGGGTGTGTCTCCTCTCCTCTCCTCATTCGACTCTCTGAGTGGCGCCATTGCTGATTTTCTGGGTCAGGTAAAGAGAGAGAGAGAGAGAGAGAGAGAGAGAGAGAGAGAGAGAGATATATGACAGCTACTGCTAAATCTCCATTAAAAAGAGCTGATCCTGCTTCTGTCCACAAACATTTGGCCAAACAGTGTATCTCAGGGTGTATCACATAAGATTAAGATTAAGCAGCTCTGAAGAAGATTTAGTCCATTTCTCTGGTCACCCTTCGTCCTCCTCTTCCTCGTGGAGGAGACGTGCCAATCACGTCCGAGGAGATTTAGCCATGAATTCCTCACTACAGAGACAGCAGGTGATGGATTTGTTAATCAGAGAGTGAGAGAGGGTGAGTGAACCAGGAAGAGAGAGAGAGAGAGAGAGAGAGAGAGAGAGAGAGAGAGAGAGAGATGGGTGAGAAGTGTAAATACAGTCATGGAGCTCCTGGGCTTTTTCCTTTTCCCCTGTCACTCAGCGGCCAATAATTGGGTTTGAATAATACACACAGCGCGGTAGCTGCCGTACCTGCCACTGACTGCTGGCTGTAATTGGTTCTACTGGTCTGCTGCACAGATTCTTCCCTCCAACGGGACGCCGGGAGTGTCACTGTCAAAACACAATTCCGTAAAACCAAAACCCCGATCTGTGCAAATGTTTCATAAACATCACGTCTTTCTCTGTTAGACTTGGTTTCAGAAAAGTCCTGAATGTGAAACAGAACACCAGCATTTCCCTACAGTTAGCTTTCACTCAGGGAACAGGGTTGAACTGTTCCTCCATGTTGACTAAACAAACACCAACATTCCCAGCACCTTTAACAATGAGCTAAACTCTCTAAAACACCATCATTCTCCACCCAACGCCATCATTCTCCACCAAACACCACCAAACACCATCATTCTTCATCAAACACCATCATTCTTCATCAAACACCAGCATTCCCCACTAAACACCAGCATTCTCCACCAAACACCAGCATTCTCTACCAAACACCACCAAACACCATTGTTCTTCATCAAACACCATCATTCTTCATCAAACACCAGCATTCTCCATTACACACCAACATTCTTCATCAAACACCAGCATTCCCCATCAAAACACCATAATTCTCCATCAAAACGCCATCATTCTCAAACACTGTCATTCTTCACCAAACACCATCATTCTTCACCAAACACCATCATTCTTCACCAAACACCATCATTCTCCATGAAACACCATCAAACACCATCATTCTCAATCAAACACCATCATTCTCCACCAAACTCCATCATTCTCCACTAAACACCATCAAACACCATCATTCTTCATCAAACACCATCATTCTTTACCAAACACCATCATTTCCCACTAAACACCATTATTCTCCACTAAACACCATCAAACACTATCATTCTCCACCAAACATCATCATTCTCTACCAATCAAACACCATAATTTCCCACCAAACACCATCATTCTCCACCAAACACCATCATTCTCCACCAAACACCATCATTCTCCACTAAACACCATCATTCTTCATCAAACACCAGCATTCTCCACTAAACACCATCATTCTTCATCAAAACGCCATCATTCTCCACTTAACACTATAATTCTCCACTAAACACCATCATTCTTCATCAAACACCAGCATTCTCCACTAAACACCATCATTCTTCATCAAAACGCCATCATTCTCCACTTAACACTATCATTCTCCACTAAACGCCATCATTCTTCATCAAACACCAGCATTCTCCACTAAACACCATCATTCTTCATCAAAACGCCATCATTCTCCACTTAACACTATCATTCTCCACTTAACACTATCATTCTCAAACACTGTCATTTTCCACCAAACACCATCTTTCTCCATCTAACACCATCAAACACCATCATTCTTCACCAACCACCATCATTCTTTACCAAACACCATCATTTCCCACCAAACACCGTCATTCTCCACTAAACACCGTCATTTTCCACTACACACTGTCATTCTCCACTAAACGCCGTCATTCTTCACCATTCAAACACAATCATTCTCCATGTAACACCATTAAACACCATCATTCTCAGTCAAACACCATCATTCTCCACTAAACACCATCAAACACCATCATTCTTCATCAAACACCATCATTCTTTACCAAACACCGTCATTCTCCACTAAACACGTCATTATCCACTAAACGTCGTCATTCTCCACCAAACACCATCATTCTTCACCAATCAAACACCATCATTCTTCACCAATCAAACCCCATCATTCTCCACCAAACCCCATCATTCTCCACCAAACCCCATCATTCTCCACCAAACACCATAATTTTCCACTAAACACCGTCATTCTCCACTAAACACTGTCATTCTTCACCATTTAAACACAATCATTCTCCACGAAACACCATCAAACACCATCATTCTCAAACACCATCATTCTCCACCAAACGCCATCATTCTCCATTAAACACCATCAAACACCATCATTCTTCACCAAACACCATCATTCTCCACTAAACACCGTCATTCTCCACCAAACAACATCATTCTTCACCAATCAAACACCATCATTCTCCACCAAAGACCATCATTTTCCAATTAAACACCATCATTACCCATTCTAATGTCACTATTGGCTTCATCATGTTCAGTGAAGGAGCTGCACACAGGTACGCTACATCTACCCAGTTTGTGGGTTTATCTGTGTTTGCTGGTGTTTGGTAGGTTGGTGGGGGTCTCCGTGGCTTATCTGCAGTGAGCATGTCTAAGCTGAGGCTTGGAGAGCCAAGTACCTCTGGATGTAATGCCTCAGTCGGCTGTAAAACACAGCCACAGCAGTTCTGGCTAATAAAAACTCAATACTGACTGGACGACAAATGGTCCACACATCGACAACAACTCTATCTCCACTTCTGGAGCCAGACAGGGTCGAGTCCTTTTCTTCCACGGCACAAAATAAACGAAGCCACAGAATACTGAAGTCTCATTTTGGGCAGGCAGTCCACACGCTAGCCCCGGGTTTCTGCGGCGTCGCCCAAATCAATCATCCCCACTCCTGACGCAGACGCCTCATTGGTCATTGTTTCAACCTTGAAGGCTTTTTTTCCCCCTCCTCTCGTCTTCTTCATAGCGGCCATCAATCACCCTCACAAAGCTTCACTCCCTTCCTCCCCCCTCCTCCGCCCGAGTAGCTCGGAGCTTTTTTTCTACTGTCCTTCAGACCCTACAGTGGACGCTGTGTGTCTCTCACTTCCCGGCTTCTATTAATCCTGTGGGTTTGGCTGCAGTTCCACTCCACGCCAGAGGGTGGCGCTATGTGGACTGAATTGCTTTATTAACCAAGTATTTTCTCATATGCATGCATGTGTTCTTCACAGTAATGCAACAGAGGAACCAATCCGAGCGCGATGAATCTATTTTAAAGTTTAAAAAAATGCTAATTAATGGTCAAAAGTATTTGGACACTGCTCATTCATTCACTGTTTCTTCTGAAATCAATGACATTAAAAAGAGCTGATCCTGGTTTTCTGATCAGAGAAGAAGACTTTTTACTAGAGTTTGGATCTGGAGCATTGCTGTGAGGATTTGATTGCATTCAGCAACAAGAACGTTAGTGAGGTCAGGATGTTGGAAGATCACCACCCCCCCTCATCTATTCAGAAGCTCTTCCACTGCTCCACAGCTCAATGCCGGGGGGCTGTATACCCCCCAGCGGGGAACGACATGTGCTGTCTCATGATCTGTCATCCCACCACTACCTTCATTTTATTGTTTAATACAGGCCTTGGTTGAATGAGGGCTGAGTCCAGTGTAAAGGACAGAGTCCAGCGAGGGACAGAAGGGGCGGGGTGGTTAGAGAAGCTCCTGTCAGAGTGTATTTCCTGGATGGAGGTTAAGCTCACAGGCACAGAAAAACATTAGTGGTTAAGGAGCCGAGGCCTCTGGGCAGCTCTTCAATGAGCTATCGATTCTCTGCCTTGATGAAAATATAGTCTCCTTTAACCGGCAGAAACTCGGGGGGAGCTGCGTTTACTCTCTTTCCTCTCTAAAAAAAAAAACCAGGAAGGCAAAATGAAAAATGGGAAAAAGGCCAAAAACAAACCCACCTGTTGACCCATGACTGAGATCCTAGCAAGACTACAGACCACGCCAGCTGGCTCATAAACTGCTGCAGAAGGAAGCGAACACTAGTGCACTTGTAAATGGACACTACATTATATTATGTGTTATGAATAATTAATAACTAACTCTAAATAACTGAAATGTCACTTAATAAATACAGTTGAAAGCAGAAGTTTATGTACACTATATAAAAATGCACATCTGTGTGTCAGGTCCCCGTCATCTCGCCCTCCCCCGCGGCGGACTCGAGCCGTGGCCCGCAGGCCCCCTCAAAGACTTTTGTTACATTTCCGTTCTGGTGTCGATTCAGAGAGTCGGTTCATGTGTATTTGGTTCAGTTCGTGTATCTCTAGTTTGCAGTGTCTCTAGTTTGCAGTGCTCATTATCTCTGGTTTAGTTCATGTGTTTCACCTGAGACTGGGGGTACTAAGGAGCTTTGATGCTGAGCTCCTCTCCAAGAATGGCAAATTTGGAACCTTGAGGTAGCCACGGATCACGGTGCGTTTAGGCCTGCTTCGGCTCTTCTTCCTCGTTCTCGAGCGGGCCACCCGGCCGTCCACGGATGCAGCGAGGCGCTCGCTACCAAGATAGACCCACGACTCTCGCTCCAGATAGGTGACCCACTTCCACGCAGCACTGCCAGGTTATGGTCAGCCTAACCCTTTTTGGTTCTGCGGCTGGTTCCCCAGCCCTCTTCCCCCCTTTTAAGCAGTCTCAACGCTGGACTAGCATGTCCTTAGTTCTCCCCTAGTTTCCCCAGGCTCTGTCTGCAGGTTTTCGTTGGTATTCCCCCTTTTTCCTTGCCCTGCTCACTAAGCTCAGCTCCCAGAGTCCCCCAGTCTCTGGTGTGTTTTGTTTTCGCCTAACCCGTTTTAGGTCAATTAGGATTATAATTTTTTTTGAGGGATTTTTTAAGGCAATTTTTATTACTTTCCTCAGTCAGAAGTTTACTGCCCTTCAACTGTATGACTTGGGTTGAACGTTTTGGACATCCTTCCAGAAGCTTCTGCAAACTCACAACAGTTGCAGAAATTTTGGTCCTGAAAGAGCTGGTGGAACTGAGCCATGTTTATAGGCCGCCTTGCTCGCACAGGCCTTTTCAGCTTTGCCCATACATTTTTAATAGGACTGAGGTCAGGGCTTTGTAATGGTCACTTCACAAGATTGCCTTTGTAACCAGTTTGGCACTTAATTCGGGTCATTGTCCGTTTGGAAGACCCTTTTGCGCCCAAGCTTTAACCTCTGGCTGATGTCTTGAGATGTTTACACTTCAATATTTACACATAATGCTCTTTCATAAGGATGCTGTCTAATTTGTGACGTGCACCAGTCCCTCCTGCAGCAAAATAACCCCAGCCGCTATGGGCAGTATGGATTATATAAGCTGTATGGGCTTTTTGTATGGGCTTTATAGGCTACATGAGCTGTACGAGCTGTATGGCCTGTTTAGGCTGTATGGGATGTATGAGCTGTATTGGCTATATGGGATGTACGGGCTGGATAGGATGTATGGGATGTACGGGCTGGATAGGATGTATGGGCTGTACAGGCTGGATAGGATGTATGGGCTGTACGGGCTGGATAGGATGTATGGGCTGTACAGGCTGGATAGGATGTATGGGCTGTACAGGCTGGATAGGATGTATGGGATGTACGGGCTGGATAGGATGTATGGGCTGTACAGGCTGGATAGGATGTATGGGATGTACGGGCTGGATAGGATGTATGGGCTGTACGGGCTGGATAGGATGTATGGGCTGTACGGGCTGGATAGGCTGTATAGGATGTACGGGCTGTATAGGCTTTATGGGCTGTATAGGCTGTAGGGGCTGTATGAGCTGTACAAGCTGTACAAGTTGTATGCGCTATATGGGCTATATGGTCTATATGGTCTGTATGAGCTGTAGGGTCTTTATTGTCTGTATAGGCTTTATGGTCATTATGAGCGGTATGGGCTATATGGGCTATATCTGCTGTATGAGCTGTACAAGCGCTTTGGGCTGTATGAGCTGTACGATATATGAGCTATATGGGATGTACGGGCTGTATAGGCTGTAGGGGCAGTATGAGGTGTACAAGCTGTACAACTTGTATGAGCTATATGAGCTGTATTGGCTGTATGGTCTATATTGGCTGTATGAGCTGTATGGGCTATATGGGCTACATCTGTGAGAGCTATATGGGCTGTATGGGCTATATGGGCTACATCTGTGAGAGCTATATGGGCTGTACGAGTTGTCTGGTCTGTATGGTCTGTATGAGCTATATGGGCTGTATGGTCTGTATGAGCTATATGGGCTGTATGGTCTGTATGGTCTGTACGAGCTATATGGTCTGTATGGTCTGTATGAGCTATATGGGCTGTATGGTCTGTATGGGCTGTACGAGCTATATGGTCTGTATGGTCTATATTGGCTTTATGAGCTGTATGGGCTATATGGGCTGTACAGTTTTACGTGCGTCACTGGACGTCTTTTTTTTAGTCTGATTCTCAGTTGAATCAACTGCCTGGACAGAAGGTCAGAAAACATGACCTTGGCTCAAATGGGCAAATCACGCCGTGGGGTGGCGGCTGGTGATAGACAGAGATGATGGCGGTAATGATGGTAATGATGTGTGATGACAGGTTTCCCCTGTCTTTCATCAGAGGGCACAAGAAAACCCGTTCCGTCCAATCACGGACTAGCCAATCACAGCTTCTCTCCGGCCTCGGATTCAAGTGCCAGTCTCAAGGGGCCGAGCTGTCAGAGACGATTGCCTCATCGCGACACACAGCGAGCGAGAGGAGCAGAGGGGCAGTGTGTTGGCCATTTGGGCAGCTGCTCGTTACCCACCTAACATGAGCAGTTGTGTGAATTTATTGGCCGTCCGCTCGAGGACAGGAGCGATCCGATGGCTATAGTGCTTAATGAGTGTATATGTAATTATTATTATTTTTTTTTATTTAGATTAATATTGTTTTGTTTGTTGACGAACATTGCTGTGAGGTTTTGATTGCAAAAGTGCTGGATGGAGCTCCATCACCATCATTCCAGAGAACACAGTTCTTCCACTGCTCCACAGCTCAATGCTGGGGGGCTTTATACCCCTCTCTAGCCCACGCCTGGCATTAGGCAGCATGGAGCCAATAGGTTCATGATGTTTATCTGCTCCAGAGAGTCCTATTCTATTGGCAGTACTTCTTCTCTACAGGGACTAGACAAGCTGTGTGCATTTGCACATCTGTATCAGCAATGAGTGCCACTTAAAATAGCAGGGTGTCCACAAACTTTTGCATATATAGTGTATTATAATTTCTGCCCTACCGAGGCCAGGAGTCTTTACACAGTGGTGGAGGTTGAACTAGGCTATAGTTGGTAAATCCATAGAAGCGCTAAGAGCTATAGGAGGAGCTCAGGGGCAGTAAACTACAGCATGAATGCAGGATATGAGCTTTTTAATAATAATACTGCGTTTATAATGTAAAGGACAGTAGAAAGGCCGGACGCTGCGGTCAGAGCATCAGGCTTCAGTTTTAAGGTTGTTGGAGGCAGATGGAGGTAGTTCGAGGGAAATGTTGAATATGTATACCATCATCCTCTGCCTGTCGTCCGGTGACTCATCACACTAATGCAGCGGTCAGTGGACGGGCCGTCTACCAAAGGACAGACCAATTCATGCACATCCAAACAACTCTCTGAATTTAACCTTCCGGTCCAGAGTCAGCAATGACAAGGCCTGAAGAGTCACGATGAGCCACAGAGTTTAAAAGCAACAGTGTATCAGGAAGCTAACCTCGTCTTTAGAACCTCTGTAGAACCGCCCATTCTTTCAGTTAATGTGTGGAAAATCAGACTGCAGAGTTAGGGGCTTGGTCTGCGGCAGTGAGACTGACTCAAACACCTGGGTTCAGTGATTAAGAGGTGTGTCCCAATACTTTTGTCCATGTGGCAATGAGACTGACTCAAACGCCTGGGTTCAGTGATTAAGAGGTGTGTCCCAATACTTTTGTCCACGTGGCAATGAGACTGACTCAAACGCCTGGGTTCAGTGATTAGGTGGTGTGTCCCAATACTTTTGTCCACGTGGCAATGAGACTGACTCAAACGCCTGGGTTCAGTGATTAGGTGGTGTGTCCCAATACTTTTGTCCACGTGGCAATGAGACTGACTCAAACGCCTGGGTTCAGTGATTAGGTGTTGTGTCCCAATACTTTTGTCCACGTGGCAATGAGACTGACTCAAACGCTTGGGTTCAGCAATTAAGAGGTGTGTCCCAATACTTTTGTCCATTCATAGCATATATTAAGTATGCATTTTAATGATTGATTGATTGGTTGATTGATTGGTTGATTTATGAATGAATGAATGTTCAGTTCTGCAGTCTTGTATTATTAGTTGTGCCCCTCCAGGTGCATGCTGGGATGGTGCGTGTGTTTTTAGAGAGGTCTCTGTATGTAAATCACTGATTCTGAACACCTCCACAAGTCTGAAATGTCACATTAGCGTGGCTGCAGAGCGCCGACACCGCTCTGAAAACAGGCCGAGACCTGACGCCTCGTCTCAGCGAGAGCAGAGGAACAGACTGAATACAGAATTATTCTGAATACATTAGAGCACTCAGCAACATCAGAGCAACAGTGAAGCCCCGGATACCGCTTCAGCCCCTCAGCACGTCGAGTTCACGCTGAAGATGGTGGAGAAATGGCTTCTTCTCTCTGTGTTTTCTCTGAATATGCTGAGAACATGCACAGGCTCTCCCTGCCTGAGTATTTATGGAGATATAGATCAGAGCCCTGCAGCAACACCTTTACCCTGGTTCAGAGACGCTGGCAGATGGAAGACAGAGTGAACCTGCGTTTATTATAGTACCAGATCTCCGGTCTCTTTACATTTAAAGCTCTTGATTGGATGGTCAAATGTTTAGATGGTCAGATATTTAGATGGTTCCATGGTCAGATGTTTAGATGGTCAGATATTTAGATGGTCAGATGTTTAGATGGTTCCATGGTCAGATGTTTAGATGGTCAGATATTTAGATGGTCAGATGTTTAGATGGTTCCATGGTCAGATGTTTAGATGGTCAGATATTTAGATGGTCAGATGTTTAGATGTTTAGATGGTTCCATGGTCAGATGTTTAGATGGTCAGATATTTAGATGGTTCCATGGTCAGATATTTAGATGGTCAGATGTTTAGAAGTTTAGATGTTTAGATGGTCAGATATTTAGATGGTTCCATGGTCAGATATTTAGATGGTCAGATGTTTAGATGGTTCCATGGTCAGATATTTAGATGGTCAGATGTTTAGATGTTCAGATGTTTAGAAGTTTAGATGTTTAGATGGTCAGATATTTAGATGGTTCCATGGTCAGATATTTAGATGGTCAGATGTTTAGATGTTCAGATGTTTAGAAGTTTAGATGTTTAGATGGTCAGATATTTAGATGGTTCCATGGTCAGATGTTTAGATGGTCAGATATTTAGATGGTTCCATGGTCAGATATTTACATGGTCAGATGTTTAGATGGTCAGATGTTTAGAAGTTTAGATGTTTAGATAGTCAGATATTTAGATGGTTAGATATTTAGATGGTCAGATATTTAGATGGTTCCATGGTAAGATATTTAGTTGGTCAGATATTTAGATGGTTCCATGGTCAGATATTTAGATGGTTAGATGGTCAGATAATTAAATGATCAGATGGTTAGATGGTCAGATGTTTCAATGGTTAGATATTTAGATGGTTCCATGGTCAGATGTTTAGATGGTCCGATGTTTAGATGGTTCCATGGTCAGATATTTAGATGTTAAGATGTTTAGATGTTCAGATGTTTAGAAGTGTAGATGTTTAGATGGTCAGATATTTAGATGATTCCATGGTCAGATGTTTAGATGGTCAGATATTTAGATGGTTCCATGGTCAGATGTTTAGATGGTCAGATGTTTAGATGGTTAGATGTTTAGATGGTCAGATATTTAGATGGTTAGATGGTCAGATATTTAGATGGTCAGATATTTAGATGGTTCCATGGTAAGATATTTAGTTGGTTAGATGTTTAGATGGTTCCATGGTCAGATATTTAGATGGTTAGATATATAGATGGGTCCATGGTCAGATGTTTAGATGGTCAGATATTTAGATGGTTTGATGGTTAGATGGTCAGATATTTAGATGGTTCCATGGTCAGATGTTTAGATGGTCAGATATTTAGATTGTTAGATGGTCAGATAATTAAATAATCAGATGGTTAGATGGTCAGATGGTCAGATATTTAGATGGTTAGATGGTCAGATGTTTCAATGGTCAGATGTTTAGATGGTCAGATGTTTAGAAGTTTAGATGTTTAGATGGTCAGATATTTAGATGGTTAGATATTTAGATGGTCAGATATTTAGATGGTTCCATGGTCAGATATTTAGTTGGTCAGATATTTAGATGGTCAGATATTTAGATGGTTAGATGGTCAGATAATTAAATGATCAGATGGTTAGATGGTCAGATGTTTCAATGGTTAGATATTTAGATGGTTCCATGGTCAGATGTTTAGATGGTCAGATATTTAGATGGTTCTGTGGTCAGATATTTAGATGGTCCGATGTTTAGATGGTTCCATGGTCAGATATTTAGATGGTCAGATGTTTAGATGTTCAGATGTTTAGAAGTGTAGATGGTTAGATGGTCAGATATTTAGATGGTTCCATGGTTAGATGGTCAGATATTTAGATGGTTCCATGGTCAGATGTTTAGATGGTCAGATATTTAGATGGTTCCATGGTCAGATGTTTAGATGGTCAGATATTTAGATGGTTCCATGGTCAGATGTTTAGATGGTCAGATGTTTAGATGGTCAGATGTTTAGATGGTTAGATGTTTAGATGGTCAGATATTTAGATGGTTAGATGGTCAGATATTTAGATGGTCAGATATTTAGATGGTTCCATGGTAAGATATTTAGTTGGTTAGATGTTTAGATGGGTCCATGGTCAGATATTTAGATGGTCAGATATTTAGATGGGTCCATGGTCAGATGTTTAGATGGTCAGATATTTAGATGGTTTGATGGTTAGATGGTCAGATATTTAGATGGTTCCATGGTCAGATGTTTAGATGGTCAGATATTTAGATTGTTAGATGGTCAGATAATTAAATAATCAGATGGTCAGATATTTAGATGGATCCATGGTCAGATGTTTAGATGGTCTGATATTTAGATGGTTCCATGGTCAGATGTTTAGATGGTCAGATATTTAGATGGTTCCATGGTCAGATGTTTAGATGGTTAGATATTTCAATGGTTCTGTAGTCAGATGTTTAGATGGTCAGATATTTAGATGGTTTGATGGTTAGATGGTCAGATATTTAGATGGTTCCATGGTCAGATGTTTAGATGGTCAGATATTTAGATGGTTTGATGGTTAGATGGTCAGATATTTAGATGGTTCCATGGTCAGATGTTTAGATGGTCAGATATTTAGATGGTTCCATGGTCAGATGTTTAGATGGTTAGATATTTAGATGGTTCCATGGTCAGATGTTTAGATGGTTAGATATTTAGATGGATCCATGGTAAGATGTTTAGATGGTCAGATATTTAGATGGTTCCATGGTCAAATGTTTAGATGGTTAGATATTTAGATGGATCCATGGTCAGATGTTTAGATGGTTAGATATTTAGATGGTTCCATGGTCAAATGTTTAGATGGTCAGATATTTAGATGGTCAGATATTTAGATGGTTCCATGGTCAAATGTTTAGATGGTTAGATATTTAGATGGTTCCATGGTCAAGTGTTTAGATGGTCAGATATTTAGATGGTTCCATGGTTAGGTGGTCAGATGTTTAGATGGATCCATTGTAAGATGTTTAGATGGTCAGATATTTAGATGGTTAGATGGTCAGATATTTAGATGGTCAGATGTTTAGATGGTAAGATGTTTAGATGGTCAAAAATATACTTTATGAATATTTTGACTTAAGATAAATAAATGATTAATTTCCCCAAATAGTTTGACTGAATATGATGGGACACAGTTTTCTCAATACCTATTTTTATTCTGGTAAATATGATGGAACAATATTGTGAGTGAATATGAAGAAGACATCACTTATTTCCCAATCTTCTGACTGACTGCGGTGGAAAAAGAAATAAAAAAGTCACCAGATTTGGCTGGAAAAAAATGCATTATTTTGACTGAATAGGATGAATAAATTACATATTTCACAATATTTTATAATGTTTTCTCATATACACATATTCTGACTGAACATGTAGATTACAATATTTCTGCCATAATTCATAATTCATTATTGAAGAAAATAAAAAGAGCTGAGGTCTAGTCCACTGCATCATCATCATCGTCCTCATCATCATCATCTTACTGTATCACTCTTTCTGGTGCTGTTTGTGTGTGTGGTCTGAGGTGCATGGATGGCCAAATTGCCCTTTTACACACACACACACACACACACACACACACACACACACACACACACACACACACACAGTGGTAAGGCAGTGGCTGCATCCAGAACAGACTAGTTTGCATCACATGATGCAACTGGCACAGCTTATGTAACACACACCCCTGCTGGAAGGAACTGGAGCACCAAGTGTGTGTGCGTGTGTGTGTGTGTGTGTGTGTGTGTGTGTGTGTGTGTGTGTAGAACAATTAAACTTATGAACTAATAAAGAGCTGTGGTGGTACAGCTGAAGTACAGCTCACTTCCAGGCAGTTGCTAGGCTGTTACTACATGGTTGCTATGGTATTTCTGCTGTTTTTAAGGTGGTGTTAGCTGCTATGGTGTTGCTAAGTGGTTGCTATATGGTTGCAATAGTGTTGCTGGGTGGTTGCTATGTTGTTGCTACACGGTTGCTAGGGAGTTGCTATGGTGTTGATAAGGAATAAAGAGATGCTTTGTCTGTGGGCATGAAATCGTGCATATGAGGACTTAACATCTCTCAGCCAATCAGATCTTTGTGTATGGGTCTACAGAAAGAAATGAAGAGTGTTTACAACTTCCAAAACTGACCCCAACAGCTTCCTCCACCCACAAGATGTTATAACTGACCTCTGAACTGGGATGAACCATGTTTGTAATACCTTGTGTTTGCCAAAACCTCTCATAACCGAAGTACAACAAATCAACGACTACCTCGACACGTTCAGCTCCCGACAGCCAGAGGGTGCTAATTTAGCATTATGGTTGATTTGTAGTAGATTTCAGGGGTTGTTTCACAACACTACGAACATTCCTCAGCCAATCAGGTGCTCAGTAATCTGTGCTAGACTTAATTATGTGGCTTCTGAAGCAGAAACAGGCTTATTTTCCTCAGTATTTTAACTGAATATGGTGAATAAACAACCTATTTTCAGTATTGTGATTGAAAAGGATGGGGAAACGCTAATTATCACAGCGTTGTGACTGAATATGATAAAAAGCGTATTATTTTAGTATTTTTGACGAAAAATAATGGACAGCTGCCTAATTTCTCAAAAGTCACAATGGAAAAGAGGGTAATTATCACAGCATTGTGGCTGAATATGGTAAAATAATGCTTCTTTCCTCAACATTTTTACTTACTGTGGCCTAGAACTTTACAAACCCTCATTATTATGGCTTAGTACCTAACAATGTCCCCTACTGTGAACCCAGAACAAATCTCCTACTATAACCCCCTTTACTGTGATCCAGAACTTTACACACACCCCTTACTGTGGTCCAAAACTTTACAAGTCCTCCTTACTGTGATCCAGAACTTTACACACCCTCTTACTGTGATCCAGAACTTTACAAACTCCCCTTACTGTGATCCAGAACTTTACACATACCCCTTACTGTGACCCAGAACTTTACCATCCCCCCATACTGTGATCCAGAACTTTACAAACCATCCTTACTGTGATTCAGAACTTTACAACCCCCCCATACTGTGATCCAGAACTTTACAAACCATCCTTACTGTGATTCAGAACTTTACAAACCCCCCATACTGTGATCCAGAACTTTACAAACCATCCTTACTGTGATTCAGAACTTTACAAACCCCCCATACTGTGATCCAGAACTTTACAAACCATCCTTACTGTGATTCAGAACTTTACACACCCTCTTCACTATGATCCAGAACTTTACAAACACCCCATACTGTGATCCAGAACTTTACAAACCATCCTTACTGTGACCCAGAACTTTGCACCCCCTTACTGTGACCCAGAACTTTACACCCCCTTACTGCGGTCCACAACTTTACACACACCCCATACTGTGATCCAGAACTTTACAAACCCTCCTTGCTGTGATCCAGTCCTTCAAAATGCAATTTTTACAGTATTGTGACTAAATATGATTAAAAATATGCTTATCTTAATATGTTTTACTAAAAATAATTGACAGCTTTTTAATTTCTCAACATTCTGACTGAAAATGACAATATTGAGGCTGAATATGATAGAAAAAGGCTTATTGTAATATTTTAACTACATAAATGGACAAATGCTGATTTTCTCACTCTTTTGACTAATAATGATGGATATGTCGCTTAGTGTCTGTTTCTGAATATTTCGCAGCGGCTGAGAGCATCCTTTAGCCAATCAGAATTCAGAATCAATGAAATAATATGATTTGATTGATTGAAGTTTAATCAGTGTATGAGGTTGGGGTTCGGTTCACAGGGTTCTTCAGGAAACACTCACCGCTGCTTTGTCTCCTCCCTTTCTCAGGTCTTTCGTTAGCGTGTTCGTTATTCACTGAGCTTGATGGTTTTGGGAACCTCAGCCCTGATTAGAAACAGGGAAGGGGAGATGGAACAGACCCGATCTGTTAAAGTGCTTCATCTGATTGATTCTTCTCCAAACTATCGCTTTAAGCACTCCACACCTTTTCAGAAGCTCTTAACCAATTCATTTTAACTCACATCTGATAAGTGCCCGACGGCCGTTCAGGAGAACCTGCCTGTCTGCTCGGAAGCAGCGAGAAAAAACCTTGGAATGTTTTTACTTTATGGGTGATTACGTTTTCATTAGGCTCTAATGAGCAATCAATACGCGATTCTCCTGAAGAGGGCTCCATCGCGTAATGCTAATTACAGCACCCAAACTGCAGACATGCAAATGAAGCTACCGTGAACACACACACACACACACACACTCACACACACACTCTCCTCCCGCTCTGCAATAAGCTCGCTCCAGAGCGTCCCCAGCCACTCTGTTGTCGGAGCACCCGTAATGAGTGCAACCCGGCACTGGGAAATTGCAGGCTTTGTGTTGTATTCCTCTCTGGACGTCACGTCTGGAAAACGAGCAAATTAAAGGATTTCAGCCCATGCTCATTAATATGCACGTGGAACAGCCAATGGCAGCTCGAATAGACCCAACATGGTGGGTTATGTAACGTTGAAAAACAGCTGTGGTTGAAGCTAAGCTCAGATGAGTCATCCCACCTCTCGGCGTCTCTTTACTCCAACATTAATATGAGTCTGAATCAGAGCGGAGATACGCTGTTTGCTCAGTGCTGTTGGTCATATTAGCCACTTCATAATGGAACTGATGAATATGCACTCTCACAGCCCGGCTCTGTCCCAATTCAAGTCCTAAACTATGAAGCTGTCCTAGAAGTGCACACTTTTATGATGTTTCTGACGGGTGAATCAAAGATGCAACTCCATTCAAAAACATTGCTCTGCAACTGTGGCCCAGAACTTTACACACTTATATCCTGTGACCCCAAACTTTGCAACACATTTTACTGAGGTTTTTTAGCATCTCTTTTGCTATGGTCTAGTGCTTAAAAGAAAACAGAAAAGGCTTTCTGTGGCCCAGAACTTTACAACCCCCACTTACTGTGACACAGAACTTTACAAACCCTTCTTACTGTGGCCTAAAACTTTACAACCCCCACTTACTGTGGCCCAGAACTTTACAAACCCTTCTTAATGTGGCCCAGAACTTTACAACCCCCACTTACTGTGGCCTAGAACTTTACAAACCCTTCTTACTGTGGCCTAAAACTTTACAACCCCCACTTACTGTGGCCTAAAACTTTACAAACCCCACTTACTGTGGCCCAGAACTTTACAAACCCTTCTTACTGTGGCCCAGAACTTTACAACCCCCACTTACTGTGGCCTAGAACTTTACAAACCCTTCTTACTGTGGCACAGAACTTTACAACCCCCACTTACTGTGGCCTAGAACTTTACAAACCCTTCTTACTGTGGCCTAGAACTTTACAAACCCTTCTTACTGTGGCCTAGAACTTTACAACCCCCACTTACTGTGGCACAGAACTTTACAAACCTTCCTGACTTTGGCCTAGAATTTTACAAATCCTTCTTACTGTGATCCCCTACTGTGAACCCAGAACCAATCTCCTACTATTAGCCTTACTGTAATCCAGAACTTTATACCCTCTTGCTGTGATCCAGAACTTTACAAATCCACTGTAATTCAGAACTTTACACACACCCCTTGCTGTGGCCTAGAACTTCTTACTATGGCTTAGTACTTAACAACGTCCCCTACTAGGACCCAGAACAAATCAACTATAACTAATACAGTAATAATATATATTACTGTAATCCAGAACTTTACACCCCCCACTTACTGTAATCTAGAACTTTACACCCCCACTTACTTTAACCCAGAACTTTACACCCCCACCTAATGTGATCCAGAACTTTACAAATCATTTGTTATCCAGAACTTTACAAATCCTCCTTACTGTTATCCAGAACTTTACAAACACCCCTTACTGTGATCCAGAACTTTACAAATCCTCCTTACTGTAATCCAGAACTTCACACACCCCTTAATGTTACCCAGAACTTTACAAACACCCCCTACTGTGATCCAGAACTTTACAACCCTCCCCCTTACTGTTATCCAGAACTTTACAAATCCTCCTTACTGTGATCCAGAATTTTATAGTTGTAATTTTATAGTTTTGTAGTTGGTTGGTGTGGCGCAACAGATAACACCACTGAGCTAAAACACCATGTGGGAGACTGGGGTTCGATTCCCAGTCTGGGTGACTGTGCTGCGCTACACCAATAAGAGTCCTTGGGCAAGACTCCTAACACTACACTGTCCCACCTCTGTAAGTCGCTCTGGATAAGGGCGTCTGCTAAATGCCATAAATGTAAATGTAAATGTATACACAACCCTACTGTGATCTAGAACTTTACACACCCTCTAACAACAGTGTTTTTTAAAGAGCCGTGTCTCCTGGCTGTAAACAGTACCTACAGTTTCAGAAGCTCCTCCATGACAAACAGTATCGCCGTGCAACAAGGCCGTAGAGGGTT
>NC_132879.1:940153-1015153 GCF_030463535.1 Salminus brasiliensis
AATTGCTGATGGTTCAGAGAGTTTTGTCTGTTGTATGTTTTGAAGCTGTTGTAGTTGGATGGTGTAACAGGTCTAACAGGTAATTGTGTTAGATCTGCTGATGACGGTGGAAAAAAGGGGGTTTGTGATTAATGATCCACTCCTCCTCCGGGTGACGTCATTCCTCCGCTAATCAGCTTGTTTTGTTTCGGCTGAGTTTCTGCAGTGACCATCATTAAGGAAGCGGCGAGAGAGGGAGAGAGAGAGAGAGGGAGAGAGATAGAGAGAGAGAGTTAGAGTGGGAGGGTAGAAGGACAGAGACAGAGAGCTTTTCAATGCCAGCCTTCCTTCTGAACACTCGTCTTTTAGAAACTGTCACATGATGAGTCCTTGCAGAGAAAGCGAGGGAACGTTTATTCAGATTATGGAGAAAGTACGAGAGTGTGAAGTGTGAAAGTGTCTCGTCTATAAGCCAGCCTGAGAAACGGTAAACATACTGAGAGGTTACTTTTCAGTGAAGCTGTAATGGGATGTTCCAAACACTGCATTAGTGCAATATAATCATTTTACAAAGCCGTAAAACACTCTCACTTAAATAAGTTAAAGATTAGACCCAGTTACAGATTACAGATATTTAATTCATAATGGATGATGAATAATTTATAAAAGATAATATATAATTGAAAGTACATTCTGAATAATTCACACTGGATACTGAATAATTCATAGTGGATGCTGATTAATTCATAGTGGATACTGAATAATTCATAGTGGATACTAAATAATTCATAGTGGATACTGATTAATTCATAGTAGATACTGAATAATTCATAGTGGATATTGAATAATGCATTGTAGATACTGAATAATTCATAGTGGATATTGAATAATGCATTGTAGATACTAAATAATTCATAGTGGATACTGAACCGTTGATAGTAGATACTAAATCATTCTAAATGGATAGTGAATAATTCATAGTAGATACTGAATAATTCATAGTGGATATTGAATAATTCATGGTGGAGACCGAATGCTTCATAGTAAAAAATGAATAATTAATTGTAAATAATGAACATTCTACAGAATGATTTACAAATGTAATAATAATAATTATAATAATAATAATGTATTATAGATAACTAGTCTATTCATCAGTAATTATGCTGTGAATATATTTATAAAGCACAAATAAGTTATTCTTTATTATGTATTATTTTTTATGTGATCGTTATTGTTGATACCTAAATCTAGAAAAACAAACACATGCGCACGGGTTTTGGGTGTTTTCTAACTGGTCGATTCTAACTGATTTGAAAGCCTGGTTTAATGCAGAGTGTTAATAAAAGGTACAGTAGTTTCTTCTTATTATTATTTTAATAAAAACACATCATTAAATAAACACAGTTATTAAACATCTAAAAGCTTCTCACAGCCTCATTCACCCGCAGCCTGCCGTCAGTAGAACGTCTGCAGGAGAGAAATGGGTTCAGGTCGACCCCAGGGCGATCCAGGCTGGGAATGAGGGCGAGCTGTGAATCTGTGCTCTCCTGGCTTTTAGCCATTAAAGCTTTCACAGAGTGGCAGCAGCGGCAGTGGCAGCGGCAGCAGCAGTGGCAGTGCTCTAATTGAATTCTCTGCAGTAAACGGTTCTCTGTGCCTTAAACAGACAGGTGACCTCAGAGAGACACAGTAACGCAACTGCTCAGCGATGCGTCTGTAGAGCTGCGAAGAACCAGCTGGCCCCTGCGTGAAAAACTAATCACCCCCTTCATTACTACCTTTACAACTGGGATCAATTAAACAGGACATGCCCAGGCTTGATTACTGCCAGCTTTGATCACATAAGTAGGCAGTGGTGGCTCAGCGGTTAGAGCGCCGGGATATCGATAACAGGGTTGTGGGTTCGATTCCCGGGCTCGGCAAGCTGCCACTGTTGGGCCCTTGAGCAAGGCCCTTTACCCTCTCTGCTCCCCGGGCGCTGGAGTTGGCTGCCCACCGCTCTGGGTGTGTGTGTGTACTCACTGCCCCTAACACGTGTGTGAGTGTGTGTTCACTACCAGATGGGTTAAATGCGGAGGACACATTTCGCTGTACAGTCCACACTGTACAGTGACGAATACGTGCACCTTTACCTTTACCTTTAAAAGATCAACGTACGTCAAAATATGATTTACAAAAGAGTCACCATGACTACAACTCAGATACATCCCATAATTTATCTCCTATCCAAACCCCCCCAGTGAAGCTACACCAGTCTTCTGAGTTTTATATGGATGATGATGATGATGATGATGATGAAGGTAAAATAGTGAATAGAGAATCTCCACTAATGCAGTTCTCTTTAGGGACTACTTTCTGTAGCAGCACTACACCCTGCAGCATGTATCCCTCCACCATTTTAATGATCTGGTTCTAAAAGCAGGTTCTAGAGCCGAACTCTTCTCAGAACTCTGGTAGAACAGTGTCTCAGGCATCAGGCAGCGTCTTCATCACCATTAGGTGAAGAACTTTCTGTGAGGAGCTTTTATTATTAGAGCTTCAGCTCCACTGTAGAACTCCAGCTCTGACTGGGGGAGGTTATCTAGAACCCAGCGTTCCACACCACACCCCCCCAAACCCATCAAACCTCCACTCTGACTCTGACTGAGTCTGTTCAGGTCTTAACTGGTTCATTATGTAGAAGTATATCAGTAGTGTGATTGGTGACAGTCAGCTCATTTGCATAAACGCTCCTCTCCAGATGAGGAGATAGCAGGGTTTACTTTGATGTGATGGTTATTATCTGTTTAATGATTAAAAAATGCTGGATGCTCTACCCATATTATGGATGAGATCTTAGTAACTCCTGTGTGTGAGTCAGCTGCAACTTCATTACCTGGTAATATTAAAGCCAATCAAACTGATAAAGGTGGGCAAATGATAGACCCCCCGTCCCCCCGGCATGAGTGCCGTCTCTCATTCTCTCTTATTACTTTTGACATTTTAATCAAGCATCTATTCAGTGAAATGACGCTGTGTGGCTCTGCAGTCCACTGTGACTCGCCCCTCCGGCAGCTTTCCACTGAACATCACATTCCCAGAATCACAGCAGCGTAATCACATCTGCAGGGCTGACAGCAGAGAGACCAGCCTCACTGAGCTCACTGTTCAAAAAGAGTGAGCAGAAGCACAGGGTAGGTGTTTCTAATAAAGTGGCCAGTGAGAAAGCACAGTCAGTCAGGAGTGTACTGTAGATGTGACGGTGGGTCAGGAGTGTACTGTAGATGTGATGGTGGGTCAGTCAGGAGTGTACTGTAGATGTGATGGTGGGTAAGGAGTGTACTGTAGATGTGATGGTGGGTCAGGAACGTACTGTAGATGTGATGGTGGGTCAGGAGTGTACTGTAGATGTGATGGTGGGTCAGGAGTGTACTGTAGATGTGATGGTGGGTCAGAAGTGTACTGTAGATGTGATGGTGGGTCAGGAGTGTACTGTAGATGTAATGGTGGGTCAGGAGTGTACTGTAGATGTGATGGTGGGTCAGTTACGCACTGTAGATGTGATGGTGGGTCAGGAGTGTACTGTAGATGTAATGGTGGGTCAGGAGTGTACTGTAGATGTGATGGTGGGTCAGTTACGCACTGTAGATGTGATGGTGGGTCAGGAGTGTACTGTGGATGTGATGGTGGGTCAGGAGTGTACTGTAGATGTGACGGTGGATCAGGAGTGTACCGTAGATGTGATGGTGGGTCAGTCAGGAGTGTACTGTAGATGTGATGGTGGGTCAGTCAGGAGTGTACTGTGGATGTGATAGTGGGTCAGTCAGGAGTGTACTGTAGATGTGATGGTGTGTCAGGAGTGTACTGTAGATGTGATGGTGGGTCAGTCAGGAGTGTACTGTAGATGTGAGGGTGGGTCAGGAGTGTACTGTAGATGTGATAGTGGGTCAGTCAGGAGTGTACTGTAGATGTGATGGTGGGTCAGGAGTGTACTGTAGATGTGATGGTGGGTCAGTCAGGAGTGTACTGTAGATGTGAGGGTGGGTCAGGAGTGTACTGTAGATGTGATGGTGGGTCAGAAGCGTACCGTAGATGTGATGGTGGGTCAGTCAGGAGTGTACTGTAGATGTGATGGTGGGTCAGTCAGGAGTGTACTGTAGATGTGATGGTGGGCCAGGAGTGTACTGTAGATGTGATGGTGGGTCAGGAGCGTACTGTAGATGTAATGGTGGGTCAGGAGTGTACTGTGGATGTGATGGTGGGTCAGTTACGCACTGTAGATGTGATGGTGGGTCAGGAGTGTACTGTAGATGTAATGGTGGGTCAGGAGTGTACTGTAGATGTGATGGTGGGTCAGTTACGCACTGTAGATGTGATGGTGGGTCAGGAGTGTACTGTGGATGTGATGGTGGGTCAGGAGTGTACTGTAGATGTGACGGTGGATCAGGAGTGTACCGTAGATGTGATGGTGGGTCAGTCAGGAGTGTACTGTAGATGTGATGGTGGGTCAGTCAGGAGTGTACTGTGGATGTGATAGTGGGTCAGTCAGGAGTGTACTGTAGATGTGATGGTGGGTCAGGAGTGTACTGTAGATGTGATGGTGGGTCAGTCAGGAGTGTACTGTAGATGTGAGGGTGGGTCAGGAGTGTACTGTAGATGTGATAGTGGGTCAGTCAGGAGTGTACTGTAGATGTGAGGGTGGGTCAGGAGTGTACTGTAGATGTGATGGTGGGTCAGAAGCGTACCGTAGATGTGATGGTGGGTCAGTCAGGAGTGTACTGTAGATGTGATGGTGGGTCAGTCAGGAGTGTACTGTAGATGTGAGGGTGGGTCAGGAGTGTACTGTAGATGTGATGGTGGGTCAGAAGCGTACCGTAGATGTGATGGTGGGTCAGTCAGGAGTGTACTGTAGATGTGATGGTGGGTCAGTCAGGAGTGTACTGTAGATGTGATGGTGGGTCAGTCAGGAGCGTACTGTAGATGTGATGGTGGGTCAGGAGTGTACTGTAGATGTGATGGTGGGTCAGTCAGGAGTGTACTGTAGATGTGATGGTGAGTCAGTCAGGAGTGTACTGTAGATGTGATGGTGGGTCAGTCAGGAGTGTACTGTAGATGTGACGGTGGGTCAGGAGTGTACTGTAGATGTGAGGGTGGGTCAGGAGTGTACCGTAGATGTGATGGTGGGTCAGAAGTACACTGTAGATGTGATGGTAATTAAATCTAGTCAGGTTTGACGGGGCTGAGATCTGCTGTTCTACTTTATGGTATAAAATAAACAGACAGTGTTTGACACAGCAGCTTCTTTTCACTTGACATAAGTATTTGGACAGAGGTATTTGATGTGTTTAGAAGGCTGGTCTACTTCAAACAGTATAGAACTGAATGTACTGAATTGATAGAGTTTGAATGGAATCGCCAGACTGTTTAGAGACTGTTACAGCGCCCCCCTCAGTCTGGCACAGTTAACCCCAGCTTTAGAAACAGTTCAGTGTACACTGTGTTGTGTTTGGAGGGGGTGTGTGTGGCTCAGTGATCAGTGTGTGAATTTCTGCTGTTTGAATGATGGTCAGAAGTTTTCTTTTGGCAGCCTGATCCACCTTAATTAATTTGGTGTGCCAGAAACTGTGTGTGTGTGTGTGTGTGTGTGTGTGTGTGTGTGTGTGTGTATGTGTGTGTTTATGTCGGCGAGAGACAGAAACTGCAAATACATAAACAACAGGAGAATTTGATGAGAAAATATCATCTGCTATGAAAGCGAAATTTCAGGGGAGCTCATTAAAAGCACTGTCTGACAAAAATAAAGACACACACACACACACTCACACACACACACACGGCTGTTCACACACACACACACACACACACCTGGTAATTCAGCTGTAGCTCAGACTGTATTTATGTCATATGGTGACTTTTATAACAGATATATAACTTTAATACTCTCTCTCTCTCCCTCTCTCTCCATCTCTCTCACTTGTCCTCTCTCTCTCTCTCTCTCTCTCTCTCTCTCTCTCTCTCTCTGTCTCTCTCTCTCTCTCTCTCACCCGCCCTCTCTCTCTCTCTCTCTCTCTCTCTCTCTCTCTCTCTGTCTCTCTCCATCTCTCTCACCCGCCCTCTCTCTCTCTCTCTCTCTCTCTCTCTCTCTCCATCTCTCTCACTCGTCCTCTCTCTCTCTCTCTCTCTCTCTCTCTCTCTCTCTCTCTCTCTCCATCTCTCTCTCTCTCTCTCTCTCTCTCTCTCGGTCAGTAATGCTAGTTTACCTGCCTCTTTTTTGTGTTTATGCTAATTCACCTGTTTAATACATTCAGGTACGCTAGTTTATGCTAATGTATGCAAATGTATCTGGTTCAGTCCTTCACGTATGCTAATTTATGCTACTTTATTCTAGTTGATCTGCTTTGATCTTTTGCCAGTTATTTATGCCAGTTTATTTCAGTTTTAATCTTCATGTATGCTAGTTTATGCTAATGTATGCTAACTTATCTGGTTCAATCCTTCACATATGCTAGTTAATGCTAACTTATCTGGTTCAGTCCTTCACATACGCTAGTTTATGCTAATGTATGATAACTTATCTGGTTCAATCCTTCACATATGCTAGTTTATGCTAATGTATGCTAACTTATCTGGTTCAATCCTTCACATATGCTAGTTAATGCTAACTTATCTGGTTCAGTCCTTCACATACGCTAGTTTATGCTAATGTATGATAACTTATCTGGTTCAATCCTTCACATATGCTAGTTTATGCTAATGTATGCTAACTTATCTGGTTCAATCCTTCACATATGCTAGTTTATGCTAACTTATCTGGTTCAATCCTTCACATACGCTAGTTTATGCTAATGTATGGTAACTTATCTGGTTCAATCCTTCACATATGCTAGTTTATGCTAACTTATCTGGTTCAGTCCTTCACATACGCTAGTTTATGCTAATGTATGCTAACTTATCTGGTTCAATCCTTCACGTATGCTAGTTTATGCTAACTTATCTGGTTCAGTCCTTCACATACGCTAGTTTATGCTAATGTATGCTAACTTATCTGGTTCAATCCTTCACGTATGCTAGTTTATGCTAACTTATCTGGTTCAATCCTTCACGTATGCTAGTTTATGCTAATGTATGCTAACTTATCTGGTTCAATCCTTCACGTATGCTAGTTTATGCTAACTTATCTGGTTCAATCCTTCACGTATGCTAGTTTATGCTAACTTATCTGGTTCAATCCTTCACATACGCTTGTTTATGCTAATGTATGCTAACTTATCTGGTTCAATCCTTCACATATGCTAGTTAATGCTAACTTGTCTGGTTCAGTCCTTCACGTATGCTAATTTATGCTAATGTATGCTAACTTATCTGGTTCAATCCTTAACATAGTTTATACTAGTTGGTGTGTTTTGACCGGGCCAGTTTTTGTCTGATTGCATCCGGTGTGTAAATTGGTGTTGTGTTTGTTTATCTGTGCTTGCCTGGTGTTTGTTGTCCCCGCTGAGGGTCTGAGCCGGTCTTTGAAGGTCATTAGCTGGACTCTTGCTGGTCTGAGAGAGAAAAGGTGACTGACCTGCTGGACGTCCAGCTGGACTAGTGTAAGGCGAACCCTGAGCAGGAGGAGATCTGAGATCATTCCCGGCGTTCCCAGATAAACTGAAGTGCTCTCCTTCCTCTACCGCCTTTGCCTCCTTCCTCTACCTCCTCTCCTTCCTCTACCGCCTCTGCCTCCTTCCTCTACCGCCTCTGCCTCCTTCCTCTACCGCCTCTCCTTCCTCTACCGTCTCTCCTTCCTCTACCTCCTCTCCTTCCTCTACCGCCTCTGCCTCCTTCCTCTACCACCTCTCCTTCCTCTACCTTCTCTCCTTCCTCTCTTTCCTCTACTTCCTCTCTTTCCTCTACCGCCTCTGCCTCCTCCCTTTACCTCCTCTCCTTCCTCTACATGCTCTCCTTCCTCTTCCGCCTCTGCCTCCTTCCTCTACCTTCTCTACATGCTCTCCTCCCTCTACCTCCTCTCCTCCCTCTACCTAATCCACATGCACTCCTTCCTCTACCTCCTCTCCTTCCTCTACATGCTCTCCTTCCTCTACCTCCTCTCCTTCCTCTACATGCTCCCCTTCCTCTACCGCCTCTGCCTCCTCCCTTTACCTCCTCTCCTTCCTCTACATGCTCTCCTTCCTCTACCTCCTCTCCTTCCTCTAAATGCTCCCCTTCCTCTACCTCCTCTCCTTCCTCTTCCTCCTCTCCATCCACTACATGCTCTCCCGACTCTCCGTCATCTACCTCCTCCCCTTCTACTCTACCTGCTCTACTGACTCTCCTTCCTCTACATGCTCTCCTCCCTCTACCTCCTCTCCTTCCTCTACCTCCTCTCCTTCCTCTACGTGTTCTCCTCTATCTACCTCCTCTCCTTCCTCTACCTCCTCTCCTTCCTCTACCTCCTCTACATGTTCTTCTCCCTCTACCTCCTCTCCTTCCTCTACATGCCCTCCTTCCTCTACCTCCTTTCCTTCCTCTACATCCTCTCCTTCCTCTTCCTCCTCTCCATCCACTACATGCTCTCCCGACTCTTCTTCATCTACCCCCTTCTACTCCACCTGCTCTACTGACTCTGCTTTCTGTACATGCTCTCCTCCCTCCACCTCTTTTTCCTTCTCCTCTTCCTCTTCATTCTTTATCACCTCCTCTTCTGCTACCTCCTCTTCTTCCTCATCTTCCTCTTATTCCTCTCCTTTCTCTACCTTTTCCACCTCCTCTACCTTCGTTCTCTTCCTCTACCTCTGGAACCTCCTCTTCTTCTTCTGTCTCCTTTACCTCCACTGCTTCATCTCCTTCCTCTGCATGCTCTCCTTCCTGTATATCTCCTTCCTCTTCCTCCTCTTCCTCTCCTCTACCTATTTCACTTCTCCCAGTGCCTCCCTACAAATGGAATCAGCAGGCTGTGTGCAGGAGCAGTAGTGGCTGTATGGCCTGTAGTCTGACTGGTCAGTGCAGGGTTGTTAGGGAGGTGGAGTTGGTCTCTGCTTGGAGCTGTAGGTCTGTGGTCAGGCTGAGCTGAGCGTTCAGAAGATGGCAGTCATGTGCAGTTTCTCTGAGCTCTCTGTGGGAGGAGGAGTGGACGCCTCCCAGCTGCTTCCCACGTCGCCTTCTGTGGATAAAAAGGTGAATTTTCTGGAAATTCAATAAGTATTTTCACGAATACACACATTCTGCTTTTTATCAAAGCTGTGTGTCACCTCTTTCCTCCCTCCACACACACTCTCATATTGAAGCTGCTGTTATCAAAACACAATTACTTTACCATCAATAAAAATAGCTACCTTTCAAAGAAATGACTGAAATCCTGTTTCATACAATAGCTGGTGAATTTTCAATTTACTGGCCATCCTCCAATACAGACAGACCCTTTTAGAAGAACGTAGACTGGAATGACATCATATAATTAAACAAACACCACTCCTATACACTAGAATATAATATATTAGACCATAAACACCTCAATAAACACTCCTATACACTAGAATATAATATATTAGACCATAAACACCTCAATAAACACTCCTGTACATTAGAATATAATATATTAGACCATAAACACCTCAATAAACACTCCTGTACACTAGAATATAATATATTAGACCATAAACACCTCAATAAACACTCCTGTACATTAGAATATAATATATTAGTACACAATTACCATAATAAACACTCCTATACACTAGAATAGGAGATATTAGTCCATAAACACCCTCAATAAACACTCTTATACACTAGAATAGAGATATTAGTCCATAAACACCTCAATAAACATTCCTATACACTAGAATATAATATATTAGTCCATAAACACCATAATAAACACTCCAATACACTAGAATAGGAGATATTAGTCCATAAACACCTCAATAAACACTCCTATACACTAGAATAGGAAATATTAGTCCATAAACACCTCAATAAACACTCCTATACACTAGAATAGGAGATATTAGTCCATAAACGCCCTCAATAAACACTCTTATACACTAGAATAGAGATATTAGTCCATAAACACCTCAATAAACATTCCTATACACTAGCATATAATATATTAGTCCATAAACACCATAATAAACACTCCAATACACTAGAATAGGAGATATTAGTCCATAAACACCTCAATAAACACTCCTATACACTAGAATAGGAAATATTAGTCCATAAACACCTCAATAAACACTCCTATACACTAGAATAGGAGATATTAGTCCATAAACACTTCAGTAAACACTCCTGTACACTAGAGTAGAAGATATTAGTCCATAAACACCTCCATAAACACTCCTATACACTAGAATAGAGATATTAGTCCATAAACACTTCACTAAACACTCCTATACACTAGAATAGAGATATTAGTCCATAAACACCTCAATAAACACTCCTATACACTAGAATAGAGACATTAGACCTTGAACAACCTCTAATATTTCCTATTCTAGTGTATAGGAGTGTTTATTGAGGTGTTTATGGACTAATATCTCCTATTCTAGTGTATTGGAGTGTTTATTATGGTGTTTATGGACTAATATATTATATTCTAGTGTATAGGAATGTTTATTGAGGTGTTTATGGACTAATATCTCTATTCTAGTGTATAAGAGTGTTTATTGAGGGTGTTTATGGACTAATATCTCCTATTCTAGTGTATAGGAGTGTTTATTATGGTAATTGTGTACTAATATATTATATTCTAATGTACAGGAGTGTTTATTGAGGTGTTTATGGTCTAATATATTATATTCTAGTGTACAGGAGTGTTTATTGGGGTGTTTATGGTCTAATATATTATATTCTAATGTACAGGAGTGTTTATTGAGGTGTTTATGGTCTAATATATTATATTCTAGTGTATAGGAGTGTTTATTGAGGTGTTTATGGTCTAATATATTATATTCTAGTGTATAGGAGTGGTGTTTGTTTAATTATATGATGTCATTCCAGTCTACGTTCTTCTAAAAGGGTCTGTCTGTATTGGAGGATGGCCAGAAAATTTAAAATTCACCAGCTATTGTATGAAACAGGATTTCAGTCATTTCTTTGAAAGGTAGCTATTTTTATTGATGGTAAAGTAATTGTGTTTTGATAACAGCAGCTTCAATATGAGAGTGTGTGTGGAGGGAGGAAAGAGGTGACACACAGCTTTGATAAAAAGCAGAATGTGTGTATTCCTATTCAACAAAAAGAGGGAGGAAAGAGGTGACACACAGCTTTGATAAAAAGCAGAATGTGTGTATTCCTATTCAACAAAAAGACATTTCTTTAGCCAGTAAGGTAGAGATAAATATCAGACTGTGGTAAGAAGATATGAAGATCTAAGCTTTGCAGATGGCATCCATACAGAACTTATAATGAATCCCAGTAATTAGGTTTCTCAGGCATCCATGCCGCCCGGAAAGTGCTGTATTTTGAAAGACTAAGTATTTTGAGCCCATTTCAGCCCCCTTTGTGAGCTCTGTTTGAATTCCTGAGCTGAAAATCAGTTTGGCAGCCTCTAGCTCCTTCAACACTGATCGGAATTATGCTTAACGCTGTAATGAGGGTTGCCTAGTAACCGCTGAAACATCGCATCGCTCTTAGATGAAGTTAGATACTCTGGGCTTTTTTCAAAGGCAAATCGTGCTTGGTTTCTTCTCTCTCTCTCTCCTATCCTTTCATGCGCCATCTGTCACCATTCAAAACGATTTTTAATTTTTTTATTTCTCTCTCTCTCTCTCTCTCTCTCTCTCTTTCCTATCACCATGCAAAGGTCACTTCGCTTTAGGTAAACACGACTCAAATGCATGAATCATCTGACGTTTGTACGTGTTTACAATAATCACACGCTCTAAGTGACTCAAGGCCCCATGTCGAAGTCCCATCCAGACTGTTTGCAGATCATTACGCATCTATTTCAGATATTTCACGTTTAGTCATCGTGTTAGTGACATCACCCGCTCCCTATGGCAGTGATATTTATAAACACGGTAAAGATAGTGGTTTCATTTCTGCAGTAAAATAGCAGTCTTATGTTGCCATGGGTCGTTATCAGGACTGCTCGTTTAACTACTCTGTTTTTACCATCAAACCTACAGTATATAAGCTTGTTGGACCCCCCATTCCAAGCCATGATGGAACCCCAGAAAACACTCCTATACACTAGAATAGGAGATATTAGTCCATAAACGCCTCAATAAACATTCTTTTACACTAGAATAGGAGATATTAGTCCATAAATACCTCAGTAAACACTCCTATACACTAGAATAGGAGATATTAGTCCATAAACACCCTCAGTAAACACTCCTATACACTAGAATATGAAATATTAGTCCATAAACACCTCAATAACAACTCTTTTACACTAGAAGAGGAGATATTAATCCATAACACCCTAATAAACACTCATATACACTAGAATAGAGATATTAGTCCATAAACGCCTCAATAAACATTCTTTTACACTAGAATAGGAGATATTAATCCATAAACACCCTCAATAAACACTCCTATACACTAGAATAGGAAATATTAGTCCATAAACACCTCAATAAACACTCCTATACACTAGAATAGGAACTATTAGTCCATAAACACCCTCAATAAACATTCTTTTACACTAGAATAGGAGATATTAATCCATAAACACCCTCAATAAACACTCCTATACACTAGAATAGGAAATATTAGTCCATAAACACCCTCAATAAACACTCATATACACTCGAATAAGAGATATTAGTCTATAAACACCTCGATAAACACACATACACTAGAATAGGAGATATTAGTCCATAAACACCTCAATAAACACTCATATACACTCGAATAAGAGATATTAGTCTATAAACACCTCGATAAACACACATACACTAGAATAGGAGATATTAGTCCATAAACACCTATGATTCCACCTTAATGAAGAAAGAAGAAGACGTTTTACTAGATTTTGAAGCTGGAGCATTGCTGTGAGGATTTGATTGCATTCAGCAACAAGAGCGTTAGTGAGGTCAAGATGTTGGATGATGATGATCACCACCCCACCTCATTATCCTCAACTCCTTAACTCATCCCCTTCAAAAGCACTGCTCAATGCTGGGGGACTTTATATACACCCCTCTAGCCCACGCCTGGCATTAGGCAGCATGGTGCCAATAGGTTCATGGTGTTGTTCTGCTCCAGAGAGTCCTATTCTATTGGCAGTACTTCTCTACAGGGACTAGACGAGTTGGGGTGTCCACAAACATATGGACACACTGTGTATGTTATAGCTACTGTTGATTCATATTGCTTAGTATGTTTTTAGCTACTTCTACAGGGTGTGTATTTTTTGCTGTGATGATTTGTTTATTATTTAAATTAGTAACTGAATATTTGTTAGGTTTAAGCAATTGAATAAAAATTAGCAGCTGAACGCAGCAAAATGCCAACATACCCATACTCAAAGACTCCAGAAAAACACCGCCACCGCAGCCGTAATTACACCTAATCCCATAATATTATCACATCCCACTCTCTGCCTAAGATAATCACCGTCTGAATAACCATTTCCATAGAGACAGACAGATGGAAAGCAAGCTGGATTGGAATCAATTGAGTACAGTACGGCGGAGGCAGGCGTCGGTTGCCATGCACCTGGAGAAGCCAAATAATGCATTTTGATTGCGTGATTATAGCCGTGCCTGATTCCGCTCGCTGTCATTTTCCCTTAATGGGCTTCCAGAGAGAGAACCGAACGAACTCATGATTCAAATCTATCAAGAGCGAGAAGATGATCACGCCGGATGACAGCTGAGCGCTAATATACTCAATAATGGAGTCTTCAGCTGGAGGCCGAGCGAGGTGGCAAAAACGCAACACTGCCGCGCTCCAGTGCGTCTTCATGATGTGGGATTTTTAGTCTCTGTGAGGTTTGTGAAGCTGGAAGGAACGAAACGCACCAGTGAAACCACTGTCACTGACGCTCACACAGCAGGTCAAGTGACCCAAATCTCGTTGTGTGTTTTTTAAAAATGTGGCCGACCTTCGTCTGAAAAGTTCATGCTCCTAAACCGAAGCACAAGCTCAGAAGAGCAAGTTTCAGTGTTCTCTTCCTCAGCATCGCAGAAGCTGTCAATGTTTTCCAGTAGCTGACCAGCGAGACTGCTTTCCAGCTCACTGTAAGAAGGGCAGGTTATTTGGACCGTAATTCTTTAATTTTCATATTTAATAAATATATATAACCTAATTTTCTTCCCCAATATTTAACAAATTACCCAGCCCACTCCCAGTTATTCTCCCCCTTTCAATCCCTGGCCATTTTAATAGAAACATCTGCCATGTACCTCCTCACTGGCCATTTTATTAGAAACACCTACCTTGTCTGTCCTCGTTGGCCATTTTAATAGAAACACCTACCTTGTGCTTCCACTCACTGACCACTTTATTAGAAACACCTACATTGTTCTTCCACTCTTTGGCCATTTTAATGGAAACACCTACCTCTTGACTACCCTCACTGGCCACTTTATTAGAAACACCTACCTTGTGCCTACCCTCACTGGCCACTTTATTGGAAACACCTGCCTTGTTTTTCTACTCACTGGCCACTTTATTAGAAACACCTACCTTGTGCTTTCACTTACTGGCCACTTTATTAGAAACACCTACCTTGTGCTTTCACTCACTGGCCACTTTATTAGAAACACTCACCTCATGCCTACCCTCACTGGCCACTTTATTAGAAACACCCACCTTGTGCATCCTCACTATTTAGTGAGGATTATTAAAACAGCTATAATGCCATAAATAACTTTACACTCTTAAAATCGGTGCTGCAGTGAAGGTGGTGGTTCCCCTGTCAGCGAGGAACAGGCCATCATATCCCAATCATAGCCCTGCTCCGGCTGCTCCGGGGGGGTGTAGTGAAGGGAGTGGAGGATACAGCATCTCCCGCCAGCAGACGATGTACGTTATGATTGTACCCGAGCCTCTTACAGGGAAAAGCAGCACACGCTGCTCAGCGCCGTGGATTAGTAACATTAGCTTGGGTGGGATTAAAAGCATCAGCCTAACCAGATCAGCGAGCGGGATCCCACTTCAGGATTTACAGAGTTCCAGCACAGAGTCGGGCAGGAGGTGCTGAATCATGAACGGCTTTATCAGCCTACGTCAGAACCGAACACGGCCCAGAAGTGAACACTGTGAACACTCTGGTTTTTCTACATTCATAAAGGGCACATACACTATCCAAATGGCACACTGTCCAAAAGTTTGTGGACACCCCTTCTAATGAATGCACTACAGCTGCTTTAAGTTGTGCAAATGTGCAAAACACACACACACTCACAGCTTGTCTAACCCCTGTAGAGAAGCACTGCAATACAATAGGACTCTCTGCAACAGATCTACATCATGTACCTATTGTCACCATGCTGCCTAATAATGCCAGGCATGAGTGGGCTAGAGGGGTGTAAAGCCCCCCCAGCAGTGGAAGAACTGTGCTCTCTGGAGCTCCATCCAGTATATTTGAATAGGGTGAAGTAGGGATTTCAGGGATGAGGTGGGGTGGTGATCATCATCCAACATCATGACCTCACTAACGCTCTTGTTGCTGAATGCAATCAAATTCTCACAGCAATCCTCCTCCTCCAAAATCTAGTAGAAAGTCTTCTTCTCTGGACAGTAGAGACAGTCACTCCAACAGAAGCAGGATCAACTTTTTAATACCCTTGATTTCAGTAATACACTACAGGAAGAGTAGGGGGCGCTCTATAATGCTCTATAATGATCATATGATCCACACGCTCATTCTGACAGACTGTAATACACTACAGGAAGCATAGGGGGCGCTCTATAATGCTCTATAATGATCATATGATCCACACGCTCATTCTGACAGACTGTAATACACTACAGGAAGAGTAGGGGGCGCTCTATAATGCTCTATAATGATCATATGATCCACACGCTCATTCTGACAGACTGTAATACACTACAGGAAGAGTAGGGGGCGCTCTATAAAGCTGTATAATGATCCACATCCTCATTTTGTCAGATGCATCACAGCCCAGGCTCCAAATCCTAAAGGACTCTAGCTGGCCTCGTGGTTTGGCTTGTTTTTGTTTTCTTTTCCCAGCTCTCAACACACTCGAGATGTTTATCAAGAGCTTTGGAGTGCTCAGGGTGGAGCTCAGTGAGAATAGCCGCTCTCAACCTCTCTTCTACCAAACAGCCCACAAGCAGTGGCTCTTGTGTCGTTTTTCTATTTAAGGCTCATTGCTGGACCCTCATAATTGTAATGCTTTTGTTTCTGACATTTCAGCAAGCCACTCCACCAACAGTGCACCCATACCGCCTCCCACCAAGCTGTGTTAAATATAGCAGAATTTAGAGCTAATCCAGGATTGTTCAATCTGTTGCACATCAAATATTCAAACATGAATCAACACTGACATTAAAACCTTAGTAAATTTTAATTGTCTGTCATGATGGATCTGCCAGCAAACATTCATCACCATGCATCTACAGAAAAGTAGCACAGTGCTAATGTTCAAATCAAATCAAATCAAATCAAATTTTATTTGTCACATACATAGTCATACACAGTATAACTTGCAGTGAAATGCTTTTTTTGACAGTCTGCTCACATCAAGCTATACAATAAAAATCTACATTTAAACTTAACTAAACCTTAACTTAATGAAGTAAAGTGCAAAAGTGCAAAAGAAAAATAAAAATAAAAATGAAGAAAATAAAAATAGAATAAGTTACATTTAAGTTAAAGAATAGAATATAAAAATGAAAATATAGAAATATAAGCAAAAAAAAAAGTACAGAATACAAATATACAAATATATATACAGAGATGAAATAGTGCGTGTCTGTGTGTGTGTGTATATATACATACATATACATATGTACATATTTATCTGTATGTGAGTGTATGTGTGAGTTAAAAGAAATATTTCCATTGTTGTCCGTAGTGTGTTTTCCGTGAGCCATGGTTGTGTATTGTAGGGAGTGAGGGTCCAGTTTGTGTATGTAGATACTTTGATTTAGTGTCCTAAGTCCCTGTCCCCATTCAAGGCACGGATGGCTTGTGGAAAGAAGCTCCTCCTCATTCTCTCTGTGTTAGCCTTCAGGGTTCTTAAGCGTTTCCCCGAGGGCAACAGAGAGAACAGTCCATTGTTGGGATGACTGGGGTCCTTCACAATCTTCTTGGCCTTGGTCCAACACCGCTTCTTGTAGATGGACTGCAGGTCAGGAAACTCCATCCTAGTGATTCGCTCTGCTGAACGTCTCACTCGTCGTAGCGCTTGCCTGTCCTGCTTGGTGCTGTTCCCAAACCAGACTGTGATGTTCCCCGTGAGGATGCTCTCGATGGTGCAGGAGTAGAAGGATCGTAGTACCTTGGAGGGCAGTCTGAAGTCCCTCAGTCGTCTCAGGTGGTATAGGCGCTGACGAGCCTTCTTCGTTATGGTGTTGATGTGGCAACTCCATGACAGGTCCTGCGAGATGGTCACTCCAAGGTATTTGAAGCTTCCTACCCTATCCACCGCCGTTCCACTGATGTGGACAGGTTGGTAGCTCCTCTGCTGTTTCCTGCTAAAGTCCACAATCAGCTCCTTCGTTTTGCTGGCATTTAGCTGGAGATTATTATCCTGGCACCAGTTCTCCAGGGTTCTAATCTCTTCCAGGTAGGCCTTCTCGTTGTTTCCTGAGATCAGGCCCACCACAACTGTGTCGTCAGCAAACTTAATGATGTTGGTGGAGCTGGAAGTGGCTTTGCAGTCTGAGGTGTACAGCGAGTACAGCAGAGGGCTAAGGACACAGCCCTGAGGGGCTCCGGTACTGAGGGTGAGGGTGGGTGAGACATGCTTGCCTACCCGAACAGCTTGTGGTCTGTTAGTCAGGAAGTTGGAGATCCAGTCACAGATGGATGGGTGGAGACCTAGATCTTCCAGCTTTGTGGTGAGTCTTGAGGGAATAATAGTGTTAAATGCTGAACTGTAGTCCACAAACAGCATTTTAACATAATTACCCCTCCCAGCATCCAGATGTGTCATCGATGTGTGGAGAAGGTGAGCGATGGCATCATCTGTGGAACGGTTTGGACGGTATGCAAACTGAAACGGGTCCAGGGTGTCGGGCAGCGTGGATGTGATGAAGTCTCTCACCAGCTTCTCGAAGCACTTCATCACGACTGATGTGAGGGCGACTGGGCGGTAGTCGTTGAGGCAGGCTGGCTGTGGTTTCTTCGGGACAGGAACGATGATGGACTGTTTGAAGCACGATGGAACAATCCCCTGCGTCAGTGAGAGATTGAAGATGTCCGTGAATACCGGGGCTAGCTGATCTGCACAGGCTTTTAGGACTCGACCACAGATGCCATCGGGTCCCGCAGCCTTCCTGGTATTCACTCTCCTGAACACCCGCCGTACATCTCTCTCTGTGATGGTGAAGGCTCTTTGTTCTCTGACGTGCTCCTCTATATCAGCTGTGCCGGTGTTACTGTAGTTAACGTTGCCGGCTGCAGCATCAAAGCGAGCGTAAAAGGTGTTTAGCTCGTTTGCCAGAGACAAGTCTGCACTTCCCAGTCCACAGGGTGGGCTCCTATAGTCCGTTATTGTTCTCAGTCCCTGCCACAGGCTCCTAGAGTCGTTTTGCTGGAACTGGGACTCTAGTTTCCTTCCGTAGCGCTGCTTCGCCTCCTTTACCGCCTTCCTTACTCCATATGACGCAGACTTGTATTCCTGCATATCTCCGCTGATCAGTCCCGTGTTGTAGGCAGCAGTGCGGGCATTCAGAGCCTCCCGGATGCTTTTATCCACCCAGGGCTTCTGATTGGGAAATGTTTTGATTGTAGATTTCTGGACGGTGTCGTCCGCTACTTTCCCGATAAAACCCACGACCGCTTCCGTAAACATGTTGACGTCATCGGAGCTGCGCCGGAACATGTCCCAGTCCGCGTCATCAAGAGCGTCCTGCAGCGTGGCCACTGATTGGTCCGTCCAGCGCTCGACCTCTCTCACCACCGGAAGCTCTTGCTTCAGCCTTTGTTTATATTTTGGTAGGAGAAAGATGGCGGCGTGGTCTGACTTTCCAAACGGTGGTACTGACTGCGCTTTGTAGCTGTCTTTGTGTGTGGTGTAGCAGTGATCTAAAGTCCGGTGGCCCCGGGTGGGGCAGGTGATGTGTTGGTGAAAGTTCGCTGCCACACTTTTGAGGTTGGCGTTGTTAAAATCCCCAACAACAGTGAGTGCAGCGTCCTTATGGTGGGTTTGGATCTGTGTGAGTGTGTCGTGAAGCTCACACAGCGCGGTGTCCTTCTGTACATCGGGTGGAATGTACACTGTACAGACGATGACCGAGGTGAACTCCCGAGGAAGATAGAAGGGACGAAACTTTAGGGCGAGCAGCTCCAGGTTTGGTGTGCAGGAGCGTACGAGGGTCACAACATTAGCACTGTCGCACCACTTGTTGTTCACCATGATACATACTCCACCACCTCTTGACTTCCCCGACTCCACGGTTCTGTCCATGCGATGTACCGAGAAGAACTCGGCCGGCTGGCTGGCGTGGTCCGGTATCGCTGGGTTCAGCCATGTCTCGGTGAAGCAGAGGAGGTTGCAGTCCCGAATGTCTCTCTGGAACTTGATTCTGGCCCGGAGGTCGTCGAGTTTGTTGTCTAGAGACTGGACGTTGGCTAGGAGAATACTAGGCAGAGGTTACATTGTTACATTGTTACATTGGACAGTCTAGGTGTTTTACCAGTCTGTCGTTTTTAGACCCAGTCTCGATGTCAAAGGAAAATAATGGCTTAAATCTAACCGTGATTATTTATAAACTACATACTCTGAGATTTTACAGGCATTATGAATGAGCGTCATACTATGGCTCAGATGTTTCCCAGGCCTAGTGGAACACTTCCACACTGTGTGACAGGTTTCCTAGGCTCGCTGTTGGAAACTCTATATCAAGGCTCTGAGATTTCCCCAGCCCTGTCACTAAAAAGACTCCACATAGCAGCTCTGTGGTTTCCAAGGCCTCCTGGAACAACTCCACATTGTGGGTCTGAGGTTTTTCAGGCCCAATGGAATGACTCCACATTGTGGCTTGAGGGTTTCCCAGGCTCGCTGTTGGAAACACTACATCAAGGCTTGGAGATTTTCCACAGCCCTGTCACTAAAAAGACTCCACCTAGCAACTCTGTGGTTTCCCAGGCCTCCAGGAACAACTCCACATTGTGGGTCAGAGGTTTCTCAGGCCCAACGGAGTGACTCCACACTGTGTGGCTTGAGGGTTTCTCAGGCTCGCTGTTGGAAACACTACATCAAGGCTTGGAGATTTTCCACAGCCCTGTTATCTAAAAAGACTCCACCTAGCAACTCTGATGTTTCCCAGGCCTCCTGTAATGACTCCACATTATGGGTCAGAGGTGTTTTCAGGCCCAACAGAATGACTACACATTGTGGCTTGGAGGTTTCCCAGGTTCGCTATTGGAAACTCTACATCAAGGCTTGGAGGTTTCCCCAGCCCTGTCACTGAAAAGACTCCACATAGCAGCTCTGAAGTTTCCCAGGCCTCCTGGAACACTTCCACACTGTGTGGCTTGGGAGTTTCCCAGGCTCACTATTGGAAACTGTACATCAAGGCTTGGAGATTTCCCCAGCCCTGTCACTAAAAAGACTCCACATAGCAGCTCTGTGGTTTCCCAGGCCACCTGGAAAACGCCACATTGTGGGTCAGAGGTTTCTCAGGCCCAACGGAATGACTCCACACTGTGTGGCTTGGAGGTTTCCCAGGCCCGCTACTAGAAACTCTACATCAAGGCTTGGAGATTTTCTCAGCCCTGTCACTAAAAAGACTCGACATAGCAGCTCTGAGGTTTCCCAGGCCTTCCGGAACAACATTCCCAGGCTTGCCACAGGATCCACCTTGTGGCTCAGAGGTTTCCCAGGCCCCTGAAATGAATCTAGTCTCATTGGTAGATTATGCAAGTCCTGGATATGATCATCTTTTTTGCTGATCTACATTTTGTTCAGAATTTTAAGAGGATATAGAATCATCCACCTGCTATTATGTAACAAACTGGATTGTAGTCTATATGGATCCTTACACTCATGGCTGCCAACTTGGGTTAAATATTCTGGGGGCAAAAAGGGAATTATCGGGCATTAACATAAGAGCAATGATCGCGTGGGAAGATATTACCAAGAAGCAGTGCACATAAGCATGAATGGGCGGGGCTTAACTGCTGGATATGCTGATACACTGTATGTAAATGCCCTTCCAAGGCAGGCTTATTTCCCATGTATGGACTCTGGGAGGTAAACAGTAAACTTTCAGCTACATCAGCCTCGTAATGACGTTCCTGTGAGGAACCTGGAGACATGAGATGTTTGGTCTAACTTTTGCTTTAAATTCTTCTCTCCAAATAAACCAATAACAAAGTTCTGTTCCCTCACTCGCTCGCTCTGCCTCTCTCTCTCTCTCTCTCTCTACCCAAACATGAAGAACTCACATATGAAGGTTATTTCCCCAGGCTTCCCCGCCATAATTGCCCCGGCTAGCGAATCCCCGCACCTTTACCTGCATTATTCATTCCCACGCTTTTTCTGGCAGGGTTATATTTTCTGTAAGTGAAGGCGGGTTCTGTTACCTGGAGGAGCAGCAGCTGCTCCGGTCTGAGTTTGTTATCCAATCTCTTCATGCACGGATGAATCAGAGCTCTGCGTCTGACTCCCATCTGCCCCCGAAATCAGCCCTACAAGCTGCTGGGACGACCAAAAAAACAACGTAGGCCATTAATCCCCCCTCAACCCTCACTGCAGCTGAGTGTGGAGAACCTTTCAGGGACTTTCAGGGCGATTTTAGACGAAATGCATGGCACCTTTGGAGAGATACTAGATAAAAGAACCACTTATGGTTCCAGAAGGAACTTTTCAATGGATGGTTCTGCATTGGAAGAACCTCTAAATGTGTAAATACATATAATGTAAAGGTTGTAAGAAGAACCCTTGCATCGGAATAAGACCTTTATGAACTTAAATGAACCTCATGACAACGTAAACATTCCCCTTAAATGAGTATAGAACCTTTCTGAAGTAAAGTGAATGTCCATTCAATGTAAAGGTTCTAAGAAGAACCCTTAACGTGGTAATAAACCTTTATGTTACGCAAAACTCACAAATATTCCATTAAACATGGTTCTTTAGAGAACCAGAATCTGTTCCTTTGAGATATCACTCAAAGAACCCTTTGTGGCAACTTTGGAGTGATTCTACGTATTTAAGAACCACTTTTGGTTCTCCAAAAAACCTTTCAATGGTTCTTTACCACCTCTGCAAATAAGAGGTGTTTAAAAGACCTTGTAGAAGTCTAAGGAACCTCCACATTATGATTTTAGGAAGAACCTTTAAACTGGTATAGAACCTTTCTAAAGTCCTAAAGTAATGGTTCTAGGTAAAACTCTGGATTTGAATTAGTGTAGAACATGGTTCTTTAGGGGAACCAGAATCTGTTTCTCTTGGGTATCACTCAAAGAACCCTTTGTGGCACCTTTGGAGTGATTCTATGTTTTTAAGAACCACTTTTGGTTCTCCAAAAATCTTTCAATGGTTCTTTATCACCTCTGCAAATAAGAGGAGTTTAAAAGACCTTTTTCAAGGAACCTTCACATTATGATTTTAGGAAGATTTAAATTGGTATAGAACCTTTCTAAAGTCATAAAGTAAAGGTTCTAGGTAGAACTTTTTGAATTTGAATTAGTGTAGAACCTTTACACTACGCAACATATCGGTCTCAGACATTGTCCCTTAGGAAAGTGGAAGCAATGAGTGAATCCTTTGTGCCACCTTTAGAACAGTACTAGACAAGAATCACTTTTAGTTCCCTAAAGAACGTTTTAAGTGTATGGTTCTTTATCATATTTTAGAAATGAGATGAGTGTGAAGGACCTTTTTATAGTCAAAAGAACCTCTGCGTAAGGTAAAGGTTCTTGGAAGAACCCTTGAATGGATATAGATAATTTACACATTATACAGTGCTCACATATCTCAAGCACAGTCCTTTAGGGAACTAGAAGCCATCATAGAACCCTTCTGCGGCACCTTTGTGTCATCTCTATATTAAGAACCACATTTGGTTCCTTAAAGAGCCTTTCAGGTGATGGTTCTTTATCACCTTTATGAGTGGGAGGAGTTTAAATGAAGTTAAAAGGATCTCCAGATATTATAAGGGTTCTATACGGAACCACAAAGGTTCCACAAAGTGTTGATGTCATTTGGGAGTGATGTCATTTGGTAGAACCATATGTCCATGCCATGTATAAATCTGTGCAAAGAGTGCATTGTTGTGCATACTTACGATACGTTCTAGACGTCTGAGGATTAACCACATCACTCCAAAACAATCAACTGGAAAACAAGGCCATGTATGTGGACACCTGTTCTCCAGCTTAGCTCGGAGTCTGTCCACCTTTGCTGCAGTAACAGCCTCTAGTCCCCGGCCTAGGCTTTACAATAGATGTTGGAACATTGCTGTGAAGAGGATTTGATTGCATTCCGGGACTGATGTTATGGTGTTCAGGACGGGCAAAGCTGCTCTCTGTTTACAAACCTAAATAACGAAAACAGACGACCTGCTCTGGGTTGATGGCGTACAGGCTGTCCTCCCGTCCGAGAGCAATTACATCCCAGCTTTATGAAACAGGCGACGTGATTGTGCAATAACCAAGAACGGTGCGAGCTCCAAGCCCGGCTCTGCCAGTAGAACCTGCCCAGAACACACCTGGGCCAATTTGTTCTGCTGTGAAATGTCACACTATTAATACGGACGACAGGCGGGGTGTGTTTGGCGGGGTGTGTTTGGCAGTGAAGGCGAAACCCCGCTGTATTGCTTTCCCTTTCTTCGACTGCAGCGCGCCTGATTATCGCTGCATTTTGATGCCGGGCGAGCGAGGTGCCGACTGACAGAGCTGACGTGTCTCTCACTCTGCAAAGTGCTGTGTAGAGATAGTTTGTTGAAATGTGGACGTTGTTTGTCTTTCAGTGAGTTCAAAAGTATCCAGACGAATTTGATGTTTAACCTTGCTGACACAGATGTGCAAATGCACACACAGCTTGTCTAGTCCCTGTAGAGAAGAAGTACTGCCAATAGAATAGGACTCCCTGCAGCAGATAGTAAACATCATGACCCTATTGGCTCCATGCTGTCTAATGCCAGGCGTGGGCTAGAGGGGTGTATATAAAGCCCCCCAGCATTGAGGAGCTGTGGAGCAGTGGAAGAACTGTGCTCTTGGGAATGATGGTGGTGGAGCTCCATCCAGTACTTTTGGGATGAGGTTGGGTGGAGGTCATCCATCATCCAACAACCTGACCTCACTAACGTTCCATGGCGTCATGTAGGGATGTCCTGTGTATCAGGATCAGGGCCGATCCAGGAATATTTGAGTGGGTCAGGTCTTGGCTATTTTAATGCCAATCCATTTCCGAGTCTTTGTTTTAACCGCAGTGTTCAGAGAGCGCCATCTGCTGTCCTCATGGGGTCTCAGAAGATAAATAAAGGAGTTGAGGTTCTGCAGTGTGGAGCTATTTTACAGTGGAACCTGAAAACAGACCCTTTATAAAACTCTTAAAGAAATGCTCTGGGAGAACCGGAGAACCCATTCAGAACAGAGTGAAGGCTAATGCTAATGCTAACACACATACAGCACATTCACCCACTATACACCAGTTATTACACACCAGTAGACCAACAACCACAGATATCAGTGCAGAGTGTGTACCACTACACACACACACACACACACACACACAGGAAGTGATTAGACTGCAGTGTTGTAAATGAGCTGGGAGCTGATTGGTCAGGGAGGAGAGTCGGAGTACTGTATAGAACCCTTTTAGTTAGAGCAGAGGAGTGCTTATTTATTAGTGTGGCTTAATGCATCGCTCAAATAGCAGATTCTCTGGCATGCTCCTTCATTGTCCTTCTTCTATCTGAGGCCGCACGGCCAAAGAGAGAGGGAGTGAATGAGTGAGAGTGAGTGAGTGAGTGAGAGAGAAAGAGAGAGAGTGACAAAAACAGGCTGGATTGCATTTAATTATCCTACTGGCTTCAGAAGCCTCCAAAGAAGAAGTGTTGAATTTAATTTTCGCCCCAGAACCCGTCCTGGCTCTTGATGCAGTATTAATAAACCACTGCTCTTTATGTGCTTCCTCCATTCAGCCCTGCTGGAAAGCAAAGAAACGCAGCATTTCGAGGGAAAAAGTCATTAATTAGGCTTTTTTATGATGCTCTGAAGGACGATGGCGCAGTAAACACATTCTGCCAGGGCTGATGAGGAGAACAGTACATGCTCACTTAGAAAACACACTGGAAACACACCCATTCATAGCAAAATCAAACCATATGGCTTAAAAGTGAGAATTTTTTGTGGTTAAAGGAAGAGTTTGCCATTAAATAGCGTGATTAATCAGTATATGGAGCTGTTTTAATGTTCATATGATCCACACTGTTATTCTGACAGACTGTAATACACTACAGGAAGAGTAGGGGGCGCTCTATAATGCTCTATAATGATCATATGATCCACATGCTCATGCTGACAGACTGTAATACACTACAGGAAGCGTAGGGGGCGCTCTATAATGCTCTATAATGATCATATGATCCACATGCTCATGCTGACAGACTGTAATACACTACAGGAAGCGTAGGGGGCGTTCTATAATGCTCTATAATGATCATATGATCCACATGCTCATGCTGACAGACTGTAATACACTACAGGAAGCGTAGGGGGCGCTCTATAATGCTCTATAATGTTCATATGATCCACACACTCATTCTGACAGACTGTAATACACTACAGGAAGAGTAGGGGGCGCTCTATAATGCTCTATAATGATCATATGATCCACATGCTCATGCTGACAGACTGTAATACACTACAGGAAGCGTAGGGGGCGCTCTATAATGCTCTATAATGATCATATGATCCACATGCTCATGCTGACAGACTGTAATACACTACAGGAAGCGTAGGGGGCGTTCTATAATGCTCTATAATGATCATATGATCCACATGCTCATGCTGACAGACTGTAATACACTACAGGAAGCGTAGGGGGCGCTCTATAATGCTCTATAATGATCATATGGTCCACACACTCATTCTGACAGACTGTAATACACTACAGGAAGCATAGGGGGTGCTCTATAATGCTCTATTATGTTCATATGATCCACACGCTCATTCTGACAGACTGTAATACACTACAGGAAGCATAGGGGGCGCTCTATAATGCTCTATTATGTTCATATGATCCACACGCTCATTCTGACAGACTGTAATACACTACAGGAAGCGTAGGGGGCGCTCTATAATGCTCTATAATGTTCATATGGTCCACACACTCATTCTGACAGACTGTAATACACTACAGGAAGCGTAGGGGGCGCTCTATAATGCTCTATAATGATCATAGGGGGCTTTGTAATTGTTCTGTAAACATTCACGCTTGCATAGTTGTTCAGACAAGCCTGGCAGTGCATTTCCGAATTTCCATTTTCAGTTCCTCAGGGTGTCTGAGGGGGAAAAGAGCTCCAGCCATCAAAACCACATGAAAAAGCCTGCCAGTGAGGGACCATGGAGGAGTAGAAGCTGATCTGATCATAATTGGCAGGTTCAGGGACGAGCTGAAATGCCAAAGCTAGCAGTGCCAAATTTCATATGCTTCACAGCTCGGGCTTGGAATGGCCTGGACTCAAAGCAGTCCCATGTTGAACTGGCTCGACGCTCGCGGTTCGCATGTGTGTGGACAGAATGTAATTGCAGGAGGAAGCTCTGAAGATGTTGGCCTGAGATTTTGACATTAATGAAAGTCTGTCTGTTTTTTTTTTCTGGGGCAATATCTGAGCGGATATTAGCCTTATGCTCCTGCCGGCGAAAGCCCCGGTACCATTGTCCGACATGCCCGTTCCTATCCCCTTCCTTTATTGAATCGATGTGGAAATATCTTTATCACGTTCATCTGTTATTAGGCTTGTATCTGAGAGCTGTTGTCGGCGTTGTGTTTGCGTAGATCATTAGACACGGCTGCGAGACAGGAGATGAGAGCCAGCAGAAGGGCTGCTCCCTGTTTAAAGCTTCTGAAAGGTTCACTTTCTCATTCTTCACTGACAGCCTAGTTTACCCCACACCCTAATCAGTCTGTTATAGGCATATGTGTGATGTAGCATTGCATTTCAGTGGCCACTTTATTAGAAACACCTGCCTTGTGCTTCCTAACTGGCCACTTTAATAGAAACACCTACATTGTGCTTCCACTCACTGGCCACTTTATTAGAAACACCTACCTTGTGCTTCCTAACTGGCCACTTTATTAGAAACACCTGCCTTGTGCTTCCACTCACTGGCCACTTTATTAGAAACACCTACCTTGTGCTTCCACTCACTGGCCACTTTATTAGAAACACCTGCCTTGTGCTTCCTAACTGGCCACTTTAATAGAAACACCTACATTGTGCTTCCACTCACTGGCCACTTTATTAGAAACACCTACCTTGTGCTTCCTAACTGGCCACTTTATTAGAAACACCTGCCTTGTGCTTCCACTCACTGGCCACTTTATTAGAAACACCTACCTTGTGCTTCCTCTCACTGGCCACTTTATTAGAAACACCTACCTTGTGCTTCCACTCACTGGCCACTTTATTAGAAACACCTGCCTTGTGCTTCCTCTCACTGGCCACTTTATTAGAAACACCTACCTTGTGCTTCCACTCACTGGCCACTTTATTAGAAACACCTACCTTGTGCTTCCTCTCACTGGCCACTTTATTAGAAACACCTACCTTGTGCTTCCACTCACTGGCCACTTTATTAGAAACACCTGCCTTGTGCTTCCACTCACTGGCCACTTTATTAGAAACACCAGCCTTGTGCTTCCTAACTGGCCACTTTATTAGAAACACCTACCTTGTGCTTCCTAACTGGCCACTTTATTAGAAACACCTACCTTGTGCTTCCACTCACTGCTGGCCACTTTATTAGAAACACCTACCTTGTGCTTCCACTCACTGGCCACTTTATTAGAAACACCTACCTTGTGCTTCCTCTCACTGGCCACTTTATTAGAAACACCTACCTTGTGCTTCCACTCACTGGCCACTTTATTAGAAACACCTACCTTGTGCTTCCACTCACTGGCCACTTTATTAGAAACACCTACCTTGTGCTTCCTCTCACTGGCCACTTTATTAGAAACACCCACCTTGTGCTTACCCTCACTGGCCACTTTATTAGAAACACCTGCCATGTGCTTCCTCACTGGCCACTTTATTAGAAACAACCACCTTGTGCTTACCCTCACTGGCCACTTTATTAGAAACACCTGCCTTGTGCTTCCTCACTGGCCACTTTATTAGAAACACAGACATTGTGCTTCCTCAGTGGCCACTTTATTAGAAACACCTACCTTGTGCTTCCTAACTGGCCACTTTATTAGAAACACCTACCTTGTGCTTCCACTCACTGGCCACTTTATTAGAAACAGTGTCCAGCAGTACACCGGCAGTGTGAAGCTAGAGGAAAGTTGGGTTTTGGTGAAGTGGTGATGGACTGGGTTCTAAGCGTAGGGTCTTGATGGTTCTCTTGTGGCATCAGCATGATGTTCTCCGGTAGCGTCCTTCATCTGGTCCTGAACAGATGCCTCTCTTTTTGAGGACACATGCTAACGCAGGCTGTTTGATCCAGGATGCGTGAATGTAGGGCCTCTCGAAGCTCCACTCCAGCAAACGCAGCCCAGTCGGTCCTCCCTTAAGCAATCAAACCGGAGCTGAAGGGCCTCCTACTGCTCCGCCCGCTCCGCCTAGCCAGCACTGCTTTGAAGTCTGGAGTAATTAGCCTCCGCCTGTGAAGCGCCAGTGTTAACCTCAGTGCGGAGTCTGATTCCGTTTTCACGGATAATGATGCTAGAATCTTCCGAGGGAAAATGCTTCCAAACTTGCTGTCAAATGCGACAAAAACTCATATCTTGTCAATCCCAGCGGAGCGTCCTGGAGGCGGCGGCACCTGCAGGGATTCGCTGTAGAAACATCGGCTGAGTGACCTCTAGAAGCTGACTCTGTAATGGATGCTAATTTTACCTCGTTTTGTGGTCCACTCTGATTGCTCTGTTGACTGACAGGCCTCTGCAGGAACTGCTCTGTGGTCTGAGATGAGGGTGGAGTTCTAAACCCATCCTCCACTAAAAGGAACGGCGATGCAGTAACAACTAAGGGTGAAGAAAAGTAGGAAAAACAACTCCAGCAGCTCGGGAACGTTCTCTCCCACAGAGAATTAGGCCACTTTATTAGAAACACCTACCTTATGCTTCCACTCACTGGCCACTTTATTAGAAACACCTACCTTATGCTTCCACTCACTGGCCACTTTATTAGAAACACCTACCTTGTGCTTCCACTCACTGGCCACTTTATTAGAAACACCTACCTTGTGCTTCCTCTCACTGGCCACTTTATTAGAAACACCTGCCTTGTGCTTCCACTCACTGGCCACTTTATTAGAAACACCAGCCTTGTGCTTCCTAACTGGCCACTTTATTAGAAACACCTACCTTGTGCTTCCTAACTGGCCACTTTATTAGAAACACCTACCTTGTGCTTCCACTCACTGCTGGCCACTTTATTAGAAACACCTACCTTGTGCTTCCACTCACTGGCCACTTTATTAGAAACACCTACCTTGTGCTTCCTCTCACTGGCCACTTTATTAGAAACACCTACCTTGTGCTTCCACTCACTGGCCACTTTATTAGAAACACCTACCTTGTGCTTCCACTCACTGGCCACTTTATTAGAAACACCTACCTTGTGCTTCCTCTCACTGGCCACTTTATTAGAAACACCCACCTTGTGCTTACCCTCACTGGCCACTTTATTAGAAACACCTGCCATGTGCTTCCTCACTGGCCACTTTATTAGAAACAACCACCTTGTGCTTACCCTCACTGGCCACTTTATTAGAAACACCTGCCTTGTGCTTCCTCACTGGCCACTTTATTAGAAACACAGACATTGTGCTTCCTCAGTGGCCACTTTATTAGAAACACCTACCTTGTGCTTCCTAACTGGCCACTTTATTAGAAACACCTACCTTGTGCTTCCACTCACTGGCCACTTTATTAGAAACAGTGTCCAGCAGTACACCGGCAGTGTGAAGCTAGAGGAAAGTTGGGTTTTGGTGAAGTGGTGATGGACTGGGTTCTAAGCGTAGGGTCTTGATGGTTCTCTTGTGGCATCAGCATGATGTTCTCCGGTAGCGTCCTTCATCTGGTCCTGAACAGATGCCTCTCTTTTTGAGGACACATGCTAACGCAGGCTGTTTGATCCAGGATGCGTGAATGTAGGGCCTCTCGAAGCTCCACTCCAGCAAACGCAGCCCAGTCGGTCCTCCCTTAAGCAATCAAACCGGAGCTGAAGGGCCTCCTACTGCTCCGCCCGCTCCGCCTAGCCAGCACTGCTTTGAAGTCTGGAGTAATTAGCCTCCGCCTGTGAAGCGCCAGTGTTAACCTCAGTGCGGAGTCTGATTCCGTTTTCACGGATAATGATGCTAGAATCTTCCGAGGGAAAATGCTTCCAAACTTGCTGTCAAATGCGACAAAAACTCATATCTTGTCAATCCCAGCGGAGCGTCCTGGAGGCGGCGGCACCTGCAGGGATTCGCTGTAGAAACATCGGCTGAGTGACCTCTAGAAGCTGACTCTGTAATGGATGCTAATTTTACCTCGTTTTGTGGTCCACTCTGATTGCTCTGTTGACTGACAGGCCTCTGCAGGAACTGCTCTGTGGTCTGAGATGAGGGTGGAGTTCTAAACCCATCCTCCACTAAAAGGAACGGCGATGCAGTAACAACTAAGGGTGAAGAAAAGTAGGAAAAACAACTCCAGCAGCTCGGGAACGTTCTCACCCACAGAGAATTAGGCCACTTTATTAGAAACACCTACCTTATGCTTCCACTCACTGGCCACTTTATTAGAAACACCTACCTTATGCTTCCACTCACTGGCCACTTTATTAGAAACACCTACCTTGTGCTTCCACTCACCGGCCACTTTATTAGAAACACCTACCTTATACTTCCATTCACTGGCCACTTTATTAGAAACACCTACCTTGTGCTTCCACTCACCGGCCACTTTATTAGAAACACCTACCTTGTGCTTCCACACTGGCCACTTTATTAGAAACACCTACCTTGTGCTTTCACTCACCGGCCACTTTATCAGAAACACCCTGCCCTGTGCTTCCACTCTGATGTGTCTGAGCTTCAGATCTGTGTTTCTGTGAATTACAGTTTATGTAGGGTTTGTCTGAAACATACTGAAAATGTGTTTCAGGATTTGAACTTCAAAGCTCTGTGTGGGCGGACAGTAGCGGGAGCTAATCAGGGTCTTTGATCTTGTCTTTGTAGTTTTACTGAGAACGGCTCTAAACTCACTCTGCTCTGAGTGGAACAGAGGGGTCACTGTTACACTGACCCGGGGGTCCTCCACTCAGTGGAGCACAGCACTGTAGAACACCTACCGAGTGGTTCTTCAGGGTTCCGTAGTAAAAGCAGTGGTTCTTTAGAGAACCATGAGAACTTACAGAATCATTTGGATGCTTGAAGGGCTTTTTAAGTGTTCTTCCTAAGGATTAAAAATCTTACCTATATGGTTTTACATAGAGCTTTATTAAATAATGGTTCTATATAGCACCAAGAACTAGGGTTCCACTATCATTCAAAGTCCAAGAACTTTATCTCTGTACTTTATAGAACCCTTTTACTTATGAACCATTCAACCAGGCTAAGAAGTATTCAGAAATCTGAAAGGTTATTAATGTTCTCAGGGTTCTGTGTAGTCCCACTGCTTTACGAAAGAACCCTGAAGGATTTAAAGAACCCTCATTTTTTAAAAGTGTACCAAGATCTCCATCTCTAGTTTTTTTTTAACCAAAAACAGACCTAATTCATGTTTATATGAACCTCTCCTCAGACTTTATATGTAAATGAGCTCTGTTCTGATTGGCTGCACCCCGAGGTTATACAGAATCATCACTTTAAAAGGTTCTATAAAGAACCAAGAACCATCTACCAAAGGTTTTAGCCAGGCTAAGAGTATTTTAGGCATTTTAAGGGTTCTTTGAGGTCTAAGCTGTACTTCTGTGTACTGTGGAACTATTCATTTTACTGAAGAACATTTGAAGAACCCTCATTTTTTAAGGGGTCATGGCATTAATAAAGGAGAGAAGGTCCTGCAGAATAAGGGTTACAGCAGGTACAGAGCACTCAGAGAGCGAGCGAGCGAGAGAGAGAGAGAGAGAGAGAGAGAGAGAGAGAGAGTGAATGGTGGAGTGACAGATTGCTGTTGTTCTCTCAAAACTCTGTTGGATCTTCTTAAAAGCTTCAGCTCTCTGCTAGTGGGCACCACACTCTGCAGAATCGCTGCAGACCACCCGGCTAAAATCTGTCCGTCTACAACCACGCCAAACCCTCGGCCTGGTTCCAGCAGCGGAAGTCACGACAGGAAACAAAACGACACGCGGCCGATCACCTGAGTAACTGCTAAAGAAATCAGTGCTGATTGATCCTAAATGCTATTAGAGCTACATTTCAGTCTGTAAAAATAGCGTAACGTAAAATCTACGCTGTAATATACGACCTGTTTCACATCTGTAGTTCCGATCCTTTGTTTTCACCGCTGTGTTCTAGCACAGCGCCATCTGGTGTCCACTAGGTGTCATTAACAGACATTATTCCAGCCTGCAGTGGTGAGGAGCGTTCTCAGAAGACCAGCGAACAGTTTAGACTCTGCAGTGTGGAACGGGTTTACTGTGGAACCTAATAGAGAACTTAACAGAATATCGGTGGTTCTAGATATATATATATATATATATATACACCCATACATATATTGTATAGTCACTGTCTTATACTGTATTTCAATTGTTGTAATTTAAGACGTAAAGGTTAGGGACTATAATGTTATATATTATAATATTATAATATTATAATTATTATTATTGGTCCTATGTCCCCTGTAGCTGTTTGCTGCAGCTGTTCTTTATATTATATCAGAATTTCATGATAAACGGACCAATAGGAATGCTCCAAAATGACCTGGAATAAAATCTTTAAGAAGCGTTGGCAGAACCGATCCGGCCGATCCTGAAAGGACAAAAGTATTGGGACACCTGCTCAATCATTCACTGTTTTTTCTGAAATCAAGGGTGTTTTGTTGGAGTAACTGTGTCTACTGTCCAGAGAAGAAGGCTTTTTGAGGCCTTCACTGTCATGCAAAAATCCTGTGTCTCCATTTCTGCTGTTTTTCATTTTTTTCCATAACGTGAATCTGGCAGTTGTTCTTTATATTGTATCAGTATATTAAGGATGAACGGACCAATAGAAGTGCTCCACAATCCAAAATGATTCAGAGTAAAATCTTTTACACTGACGTCCATTGAAAGTTCAGAAGCTGCAATTGTGGAGATACAAGGTTTGTGTGTGACAGCGATGATATGTGTAGTAAAGTCCACTGACTAGTCTGATTCACAGTTTCCGTTGACAATGGACTATATATATATTTGTGTGTGTGTGTGTGTGTGTGTATATATATATATATATTACAGTAAGTGTGAACGCAGGCTAGAAGGTGAAACTCCAGAAACGAGATGTTCTCAGTCCTGCTATTCTCAGACAGCGAGGTGTTAGGATGTTAGGATGCGTCTCTGGGGGCCGTTTTGCGTCGCACTGGGGCCAGAAAACACAGCACACACTGCAGGCCTGTCTGCCAGACAGCACGCAATTAGGACGGTCAACACTGGCTGAACATAACGAGCAGCAATCTGACCCCCCCCCCCCCTCCCCCAGGACTGAAAACGCAGCTGGCCAGAACATGATTTGGGAATAAGTGTCGAGGGAACTGCTGGGTTTATAATCCGGCCAGTGCAATCGCTCTCGCCTCTAGAGGAGGGATTCGCGGGGTGTTTGTACATGTCTGAGGCTCTGGAGACCCCCTGCATTCTTCTCCTGTTTCCCCTGAGCACTGTGTTCATTCTGCACCCTACAGTTCACTCCAGCTCAGACAGCACTGCCTTTGTAACGTAGCGTACACTTTGCTGACAAAAGTATTGGGACACCCTTACTTATTCATTTCTTTGTCGTTTCTTCTGGAATCAAGGGTATTAAAAGAGTTAATCCTGCTGGACTTTGTTGCAGTAACTGTCTCTGCTGTTCAGGGAAGAAGGCTTTCTACTAGATCTTGGAGAAGAGCATTGCTGTAAGGATGTGATTGCACTCAGCGACAAGTGCATTAGGCAGCATGGTGCCAATAATGGGTTCATGTTGAGTCCTGTTGTATTGGCAGTACTTCTCTACAGGGACTAGACAAGCTATGTGTGTGTGTGTGTCCGTATTTGCACATCTGTGTCAGTGAAAGGAGCCCCTTAAAGTAGCTGAAGGCATTCATTAGAAGGGGTGTCCACAAACTTTAGGCAGCATGGTGCCTAATAGATTCATGTTGGTTAATCTGCTCCTATTCTATTTGCAGTACTTCTGTGTGTGCATTTGCACGTCTGTGTCAGCAATAGGTGTAGCTGAATGCATTCATTAGAAGGGGTGTCCACAAACTTTTGAACATATAGTGCAATCCTCCGATACAGGCCTCAGAGTTCAGAGCTCACTCGATGGTCGTAAGTCATCCAGGTTCTAATGCAGCAAAGCATTCCCAAGTCGTGACCCTACCACCACCATGTTTGACAGTTGTGGTAGGCTGTCGCCAGGCCTAACGAGGCCCGTACAGCCCAACAAGCCCCACTTCAGAACACAATGTGTCAGCGATGGGTCAGCAAACTTAAAGTAGATGAATGCATTCGTTAGAAGGTGTGTCCACAAACTTTTGGACGTATAGCGTATACGCTCACCGTGCGGACATCTGATTGCTGTGCTCTTTGTCTCCTCTGCTAACAGGCCTCGTTGCTGATGGATGCCGCTGACCTCGTGTGTGAAGTACATAAATGCCGTGTCTTTACGTCCCCCTCGCTTTACAGGCTGCTCCTAACGACGCTGCGTAACTCCTTGATTACCAGCCCAGATGCACAGCCTAGCAAAATGCTGCAGCACCTTTCATGTTCCTAATTACACCAAAGCCTGGAGCCCGTCTTTTCCCCGCGATGCGGAGATGACATTTAAGGAGCTCTTTTTTTAAAAAATGACCACATATCTGGCTTCTCGGACTCTTACAATGCGTTCCCATCAATTAAGGTGTTGGTGATGACGCCAGCCGCGGCTTTTAGGTCCTTATTATTTTATTTCTGTCGGAGAACAGAATAGGCTCCTTCATTAGCTGCTGAGATCTTTCAGTCAGTGAAGACCTTTCTGCTCTGGAGTTTATGCCTGAGAATGAAACAGAATGTGCCTTTAAGACTAATATATTTATTTATATATTTATCAGCTGTAAAATACAGAATTAAACACTTAATAATAAACGGCTACAGAGGAAAATCATGAAGAGTGACGTAAGATCTTAATAATAACTTAAATAATAATAAATAAAATAATAACGCTCAGTAGTACAATAGTATTTTTTTACATTTTATTTTGCATTAAAAAATTATTTAACTTATTTATAGATTATTATTTATTTTAAAGACATTTTAGGTCATTGTATGTACTGAAAGTGTTTTTTACATCTACAGCAGCTACAGGGATCAAACCATAGAGAAAACTAAAAATGGAGATGCTATGATTATTTTATATATGATTTTATCATATATATTATTTTATATATGACTGAATAGTGAAAAATGTTAAATGTGTCTTGTTTATGATCAGCTGTAAAATACAGGATAAAAGGTTTAGTAATAAATGGCTACAGAATAAAACCATGAAGAGTAAATTAAGATAATAATAACAAGAAATATACTACTACTACTACTACTACTACTAATAATAATAATAATAATAATAAAAGAATAGTGCTCTGTATTACAATCATTTTTTAATGTTTTTTTTTTTGCATTCCAAATTTTTTAAAACTTGTTTATAGACATTTTTAAAGTCATTTTATCTACCAAAAGTGTTTTACTTTTATTAATATATATATATATATATAGAACATCTATAATACTAATGCTATATAGTAAAATAATTTCTTTAAAGTTTTGAGAATTGCATTAAACTTTTTTTTACATTTTTACAGACATTTCAAGTCATTTTATCTACTGAAAGTGTTTGATTTTTATTAATTAAAAAAGTATTAATATATATAAATTAAATAATAATCATTTGTTAGTGATATTAAACGTTCAGACTGATGAAGGTCTGGAGAAGCTCTGAGAGACTGGCTGGAAGACTGGCTGGGAGACTGGCTGGGAGACGAGCTGGGAGACTGGCTGAGAGACTGGCGGTTTTGGGGGCGTGTCTACAGAGATGAGTAAATTGGTGTTTAGCATCATTAACCAACGCTGGACTTTGGCAGCACCGGCCCCTGAATGCGCCTTGAGAGTCTCTTCATCGGGATCAAGAAGCCACGGCTAATTAGCACCTTGGTGAACAGTGCCAGCAAGGTCATGGGGTCAATGGCCATAGAGCAGGATTCCTGGAAGGTGGCCACTTTACAAACTGGGCCAGTGGTTAGTGCTCCCGTTCCTGATGACCTCATGTCCATTTGTGTGTTGCGTTTCTGTCCTGACACACCGGATTCAGAGCGTTCGCTAATTACCCAGCACAGTGCGAGCTGGGGCAGCTGTGCTAGACTGGGGCAGAACATGGAGAACCCGTCTTAAAGGGTCCCTGTCATACATCTACCTTTCTCCCCGAGCTTTCCATCCCTTATAATTAAACGCACTGTGCCTTTAAGACTGTTATATGTAGATGAGCTGTGCTCTGATTGGTTGCCCTCATTCAGAAAGCAGCCTGGGCTGAAACACTCCTTAGGCTCCGAAGGTTTATTCAAGGTTTTTGTATAGAACCAAGACAACAAATTACTTTATAGATCCCAACTTTAGCATGAGGGGGCGGGGCTAAGCTGCTCCGGACTTTGTGACATCACTGTGACGTCAGTGAACCTGGGAATTACACACACAGCTATATAGATATGTTTTCAGGTGCACAATCTGTCCAAAAGTAATTAGACACCCCCTTCTAATAAATCCGATCAAGCTCTAAGGCACTCCCATTGCTGACATCATTGTGAAACCCTGGCCAATAGAATGGGGTGCTCTGCAGCAGCCATGAGCACATGAGGTCACCTGAGGTCAAAGCCCGCCAGCATTGGGCTGTGGGGTTCTCTGGAGTGATGGTGGAGCTCCATCCAACACCTTTGGTATGAGCTAGAGGGGTGGATACAATCAAATACACCTCGCAGCAATGTTCATCTAGTGTAAAAAGCTGTCCCAGAAGAGCAGAGGCCGGTACCGCAGTAAAGGGGGACAGACTACCAGCTAAAACTCTTGGGTTTCCAAAGGGACGCTGTAGGAACACCGAGCCGTCCACATTAACCCCCACTGTACAGTAATGGCTGCATGTTTAGCACCATTTGGGTTCTCCAGGCCGCTGTATTAGCATTAGCAAATCCGCTGAGGGTAATTCCCTTCATTCAGGTTTATTTCCAAACCTGGAACACCCCCCTCCCCTCCTCCTCCCCCACCCAACCAAGTAGGTCTGAGCTTCATGAGAGATGTTCACAGGCCTCCCGCCGGCTAGCTGCAAATACCAACAGCTAATTACTGGCTGTTTACGCTGCTTACGGCTCACGAAAAGAGCTGTGCTCACATCTGCCTGCTCTGCCGCTCCGTAAAAGGCACAGTTCCCTCTGGAAACTGCAGGGAAGCTGAGGAGGGAAGTATTTCTAGGTACCGATACAGAACTACAGAACTACACCACAACAGCTACAATAAATGGACAAAAGTATTGGGACACACCTCTGAATCACTGAATTCAGGTGTTTTATAAAGTCAAGAGCTGATCCTGCTGTTGTTGGAGTAACTGTCTCTACTGTCCAGGGAAAAAGACTTTAAGATTTTAAAGCTGGAACATTGCTGTGAGGTTTTGATTGCATCGCATTGAGCATTAGAGAGGTCAGGATGTTGGATGATGATTTCCACCCAGCCTCATCCTAACTTCCTAACGGATCCTGTCCAAAAGTACTGGATGGAGCTCGAAGTTCCACTGCTCCACAGCTCCTCAGTGCTTTATACCCCTCATGCCCACGCACACCTGGCATTAGGCAGCAGGCGTGTTTATCTGTTTATCATGTTTATCTGTTTCAGACAGTCCTATTCTATTGGCAGTACTTCTCTACAGGGACTAGACAAGCTGTGTGTGTGTGTCAGCAGTAGCTAAAAGGGGTGTCCGCAAACTTTTTTATAATAGAGTTAATTGCTGCAGTTCATGGCTCATAGTATTATTCTATAATTTGTGTTATATACCGGCGTGTGTGTGTGTATGTATATATATATATATATATACACACACACACACACACACACACAGCAAGTGCTTTCACTTTATAGATCTGAAGTGTATATAATGACAATTACATTCAATTGCTGCTGAGAGCTGTCAGAGGTCACGAGGTGTTCGCTATTCTCCACCTCCCTCCTGTCAAGAGAAACACCAGCTCCGTTCTGAGTCAGAACAGCCAATTAATCCCAACTGACCTGTCCAAAGTCCAGCTAAAGTCAGAGATATCTGAGATGTGGCTCATCAGCGCTGTAATTAGTGTCCTGCCCTTTCTTTAAAGCAGCTCGTCCAGGAGAGCCGAAGGAAATGATCTCAGTTAGTGATCCAGCTGCTTCACACATCACACTCATCTGCCACTGTTCTGGTCCTTCTGTCTCCTCTTAATGCCCCTTAACGTCGCCTCTCCGGAGGCTTTCCTTCGCACTTTTCTAATGATTGCCACTTTATAGTATCCGCTGAGGGAATGTGTGTTTTAATGGTCTTAAAGAGCCCATATCCCACGTACAGCACGGCGGACACCGTTGTCAACCAAGAAGAATAGAAATGCTCTTCTCACGATCCCAAAAAAAAAAACACCTCCTAGGATCCTGGGTGGATCTGAAGTGGGGCTTGTTGGGCTGTGACAACTGTCAAACATGGTGGTGGTAGTGTCACGACTTGGGAATGCTTCGCTGCATCAGAACCTGGACCACTTACGACCGCCGAGTGAGCTCTGAAGTCTGAGCCCTGTATCAGAGCGTTGCACTATATGTCCAAAGGTTTGTGGACGCCCCTTCTAATGAATGCATTCAGCTACACCTATTGCTGACACAGATGTGCAAATGCACACACAGAAGTACTGCCAACAGAATAGGAGCAGATTAACCAACATGAATCTATTAGGCACAATGCTGCCTAATGCCAGGTGTGCTTGGGCTGTAGGGGTGTATATAAAGCCCCCCAGCATTGAGCTGTGGGGCAGGGCAACTTCCGGTGTCCTCTGGAATGATGGTGGTGGAGCTCCATCCAATACTTTGGGATGAGTTGGGGAGTTGGGGGTGATGAGGTGGGTGGTGATCATTTGTCCAACATCCTAACCTCATTAACATGCTTGTTGCTGAATGCAATCAAATCCTCACAGCAATGCTCCAGCTCCAAAATCTAGTAGAAAGTCTTCTTCTCTGGACAGTAAAGAGAGTCACTCCAACAGAAGCAGGATCAGCTCTTTTTAATAGCCTTGATTTCAGAAGAAACAGTGAATAATGAGCAGGTGTCCCAATACTTTTGTCCCGTGTACTTTTTGAAACTTTCTTATTTCAGATTCTTTCGTTTCTATAATAAAGGCAGATATAATAGAGTCAGAATAGCAACATGGGGGAAGTTTAAATGTGGAGTTTGAGCAGCTGACCCAGGAGAGAGTCCACACTTCAGTGTTTGAGGAAAATTAGCCGTGTGGAACGTGCAGCCATGCTAATTACCTGAGCAAAGATCATTAGCCTGTCATGAATTACTCAAACTGCCCGGCTCCTTCCCTGAGCCGCCAGCCTATTAGCTTCAGCAGGAGCGGGAGAGCAGAGCCTTTATAGATTATGCATGGAGACACTGATCCTGCTGGAGACATAGAGAGACCATAGGCCAGCAACATGTAGCAACACCCTAGCAACCATCTGGAACACCGTAGCAACCACCCTATGAGAAGTAAGCTGCTGCTGTGCTGGTTTGTGACGATCTAAACTGATGATGCATTTTTACATCCAGGTGATTCAGTTATTTGGTTTTTGATTGATACCATAGAAGAACCGGTTTTGGTTCTATTTAGAACCTTTGCTTAATCTTTGTTTTCATTACATTCATTAAAATAAAGGTTGGTAAAAGTTTTTTTGGCTTGGAAATAAAAAAAGTTCTTTAAAATTGAAACATAATGTCAGTTCTGAAGAATGCCTATTTTTGGTTCTGTAAAGAACCGTTTTTCTAGTGTGAAGAACCTTTAAATGAATAAGGAATATTTAAAGTCTTTAAGGACTTTATACAGAACCGTTTTTTTAAGGACTTAAGTGTTATTGTGTGGTTTCTTTTAGTTTCCACCTTAAGATACCAAGGACCCACAGTGCCTTGGCTCTGCTCGGAACAACATAGCAACACCCTGGCCACTTTATTAGAAACCCCTACCTTGTGCTTTCACTCACTGGCCACTTTATTAGAAACCCCTACCTTGTGCTTCCACTCACTGGCCACTTTATTAAAAACACCTACCTTGTGCTTTCACTCAATGGCCACTTTATTAGAAACACCTACCTTGTGCTTTCACTCACTGGCCACTTTATTAGAAACACCTACCTTGTGCTTTCACTCACTGGCCACTTTATTAGAAACCCCTACCTTGTGCTTCCACTCACTGGCCACTTTATTAGAAACACCTACCTTGTGCTTTCACTCACTGGCCACTTTATTAGAAACGCCTACCTTGTGCTTTCACTCACTGGCCACTTTATTAGAAACACCTACCTTGTGCTTTCACTCACTGGTCACTTTATTAGAAACACCTACCTTGTGCTTTCACTCACTGGTCACTTTATTAGAAACACCTACCTTGTGCTTTTACTCACTGGCCACTTTATTAGAAACACCTACATTGTGCTTCCGCTGGAATAGAAGATCCATGGAGATCTGCTCACAGTTGTTGAGGGGAGTTGGGGTCTTCTGGCTCCCAGGCAGCTTCAGTGATAACCTGTATTTGGTCCAGACACTCTGCCACACCTCCTCATTTACATGCAGAGGCTCCGTAATGATACAAGGGCAGGACGGCGTGCCTGAGGGAGTTATTTACTAAAGGTGTTGTTTGATCCTCTGAGAACCTGTGTGTTCTCCTTCATAGATGAGGAGCTCCACTCAGCTCAGCTTTGCCATCAGCTGCTGATACCCGAGCTGAACCAGTCAACCGAGGATTCATTTCATCTGTATGTTCTGTTATTATCTCCATTAACCCTCTGATCCCTCCTGAGATCTGTTTTTCTATCAGTGTCTGGGTTGTTTGACCCGACTGCGGGAATATTTCATAGCACAAGAGCGCAATGTGTGACGGATCTACAAAAAAAAACATTTTACATTATGTGAAAGTTCTTGAGCCCTTTAAAAGGTTCTCGACACTCCCATTTGCAGAGATGGTTCCGTAAAAAAACGTTCTTCTACAAGAGACGTGAATGTGAAATCCCCACATGTTCTGAAGGTTCTGAAAGGGAACACTAGTCACTGGCCACTTTATCGGAAACCCCCACTTTGTGCTTCCGCTCACTGGACACTTTATTAGAAACACCTACATTGTGTTTCCACTCACTGGCCACTTTATTAGAAACACCTACCTTGTGCTTTCACTCACTGGCCACTTTATTAGAAACACCTACCTTGTGCTTTCACTCACTGGCCACTTTATTAGAAACACCTACCCTGTGCTTTCACGTTTTATCCCTGTGTAAATGTAGTTAGTGGTGCTAGGCTGCTGAAGTGTGTGTGTGTGTGTGTGTGTGTGATGAGTATAAGGTCTGAAGGGTTTAGTATGTGGCCTTTGTCAGGCAGGTTGACGGTGAGTGAGGTGAGCAGGTCGTGTGGTGTATCAGCGGTGCATCGCTGAAGAGAAAATGTCAGAGAGAAGAACCGAACTGCGGAGGGGTCAGCAGCTCAGGGGGCGGTCAGAGCTCTCCACCGCAACCCAGAACCCTGCCGGGGTTTCAGAACTGCAGGAACTGAACCTGCACTTCTCTGTGTCTGCTCTGAAGACGACGACAGGACAAAGAGAGATAAAAGAAAAAGAGGGCGAGAGACTAAAGGATATAAATAAGGAGAGATAGAGACCACCCCACACAATGTCGCTGTCCACAGGCCTTGGTGCTGAACCTCAGTCAGTATCACAGCCTGTCCCTCCGTTTTGACTCCAGTCCTCTGATGGGTTCGACATTTGTGGCCTGATCTGAAGGCTGAGCTCTAATAGTGACGGTCCGTGCTTCAGAGATCCGTTAGCGTAATCAGAACCAGCGCTGTATTTGATTTGGACAGCACTTAGTAACCCGGGGTGCTTTAGCCATCGTTTAGCCGCTTTCTTCATTTGAACTCTTGTGTCTAATGTGCCTCAATGAAGAGCTGTTTCATTTAAGACCCATTTAGTGTGTGTGTGTGTGAGTGTGTGTGTGTGTGTGTGTGTGTGTTTTGGGGTGGTATTATTTTAGAGGAAGCTTGTTGGTTGTGCATTAATTGAATCGTCCAGTGGGTGGTCAGTGGTGTATGATAAATCAGCCTAAATGAGGAGAAAACGCTCAGCATTCACGCTCCTTCCACTCCATCAGGACCTCAAATAATGACTGACGTCCAGCACATCTGCAGGCATGTAGCATCTAAAGAGAAAGAGAGAGGGATGGAGAGGAGATGTTACTGATAGTGTTAATGACAGGGTGTTACAGGCTGAGTGTTACAGGCTGGGTGTTACAGGATGAGTGTTAGAGGACTGAGCTTCACAGGCTGAGCATTACAGGCCGGCCGGGCGGCTGTTCTTCAGCCGCCTGAGCGTATATGATTATTCTAAAGCGTAGAATACAGTATTAATGATACTAAGCCGTGTGTAATTACAGACCTCCAGCGCCATTAAAGTGCATTAACTCTCTGGAGCTCAAACCCACTTCTGCCTCTCTTTTTATTTGAATGGACTCTTCTCTGAACGGCTGTGAGTGCGGACGCTCACACACACACACACACTAATTTAATTCCCCTGTTTTAAAGGAAAAGGAGAAACGGCTGCTGTTTAGCTCAGTGTTAATTAATGGAGAACATATTGGCTCAGTTTGCGGTGAGGCCCGCGGCTGTTATTAAAACATCTCTAATTGAATGTTGGGATCGGGGTGGAGGGCTTCTGTCTGTAAGCGACGTGGACTAACCTGAGAGCTACTGTTCTCACTGATCTCACTCACACACACACACACACACACACACTCACACACACACACACACACACACTAGTAATGCTTTTGTTGCAGTTTTAAACCCCAGCTCTCAACACTCATAAAACCCATCAGACCCTTTGTTTGTAACGGCTAAGCAAATGGGTTCTATAGAGAACTCTTTGGAACCGTTTTTGCTGCTGAAACCATTGTGATTTAAAGGGTTCCTTGAAGAAACATCTGCAAAAGGTTTCCCACCAGTGTGAAGAGCTCTTTATCCAGCCAGAGAGCTGTTTATGCATCCAAATGGTTCTTTGAAATCTCATGGTTCTATAAAAAAACTCTTGTATTTACTAAGGACTCTTACATAACATTGTTTTGTAAGAATGTGGTTTCATATAGAACCTACTAAAGAACCCCTATACTATAACTATTAAAATAGAACCACTGCATTTACTAAATAACTAAATAATTGACAAAACTTAGTTCTATATTGTTCCATAGCTTGTAGAACCCTCGTAGAACCCTTTTTTAGAGTGCAGTTCTATACAGATTAATTTCCTTTTTTAAAGACCCCCTTGATAAACTTTTAAGAATTTTAAAAATGAGGTTCTGTTTACTGCCGTTGTGGAACGGAGGGGCAGTTTAGCAGTGTGTTTCCATATAGAAGAACTGTGTTAAATAAAGACCTGAGTTTGGTTCTATACAGAAGAACTACCTTTAATAAGGAACTCTTGTAGAACCCTTTTTATTAAAGCTTTTATTAAAGAACTTAGCAGTATGGCTCTATATAGAACCATTGCTTTATTTAAAGAACTTAGGAGTGTGGTTCCATATAGAACATTGTGTTTATTAAAGAACCTAAGATACGGAATGGTTCTTAGGAGAGTGTAGAACCATTGTTTTCCGTACTCATTCCATATAGAACCATTGTTTTATTAAAGAACTTGGGAGTGTGGTTCTATATAGAACCATTGCTTTTCTTAAAGAACTTAGGAGTGAAGTTCTATATAGAACCATTGCTTTTATGAAAGAACTTAGGAGTGTGGTTCTATATAGAACCATTGCTTTTCTTAAAGAACTTAGGAGTGAAGTTCTATATAGAACCATTGCTTTTATTAAATAACTTAGGAGTATGGTTCTATATAGAACCATTGCTTTTATTAAAGAACTTAGGAGTGTGGTTCTATGTAGGACCATTGTGTACATTAAAGAACTTAATCAAATATTGAGTATATAGAACCATTGCTTTTATTAAAAAACTTGGGATTGTGTTTCTATATAGAACTTTAATAAACACAATGGTTCTATATAGAACACACATTGTGTGTATTAAAGAACCTAAGATATGGAATGGTTCTTAGGAGAGTGTAGAACCATTGTTTTCCATACCCATTTCGTATAGAACTATTGTTTTAATAAAGAACTTGGGAGTGTGGTTCCATATAGAACCATTGTGTTTATTAAACCATTTATTTAGAACCTTTCTTTTTATTAAAGAACGTAAAATACGGAATGGTTCTTAGGAGAGTATAGACTCATTGTTTTCCGTGTCAAATCCATATAGAACCATTGTTTTTTATTAAAGAACTTAGGAGTGTGGTTCTGTATAGAAGACTTGCCTTAAAGAACTCTGTCAAACCCTTGACAAACTTTATCTTAAAAATGTGGTTCTATGCTGTAAATCCATTGTCTGTAGTAAGAAACCCTTTAGAACACTGTTTTAATAGTGGGGTTCTACACAGAACCATTGTCTTTAGTAAGGGACCTTTGAAGAACCCTGTGTTTAAAGAGTAATAGATCTTTGAAGACACGTCATCATTCCACGCTCAGAGGAAGAACTCGGGCAGGTTGTTTATTGTGCTGAGATTCGTCCCCACAGCGGTACCATCGCAGAACCTAAATCTGGACGAGGCTCCTAACCCCCCTCTCTCTCCCCACTCTCTCGCTCCCTCTCTCTCCCCACCCTCTCCCCACCTTCTCCCTCTCTCTCTCTCTCTCTGCAGTGATCTGGAGGGAAGCTGAGCGTAGAGGACGTTCTGTAGACTCTGTAAGTACTCTTCTCTTCACCTCTAGTTAACACTGGATCCGCAGCCATCCATCAACACTGTAACAAACAAAGAGAGAATCGGACTAGAATCAGAACCAGGATCAGAATGTCATCCATTCCATTCGCACATGATCAGCTGAGGTGGAGAACACTGATGATCTGGTTCCAGCGTCTCCTGTCTAAGGGGTGGATCTACATATTAGGCAGCGAGTGAACTGTCAGACCAAACTGTGAGGTTCTAGACCATGACTGGGTCAGAACATCTCCAGAACATCAGGCAGGTCTTGTGGGGTGTTCTTGGTGTACAGTGGTCAGTACCTACCAAAAGTGATCCAAAAAAAATGGACAACCAGGGAACCAGCTAGGGGGCATCTAAGGCTTAGGCCTAGTGATGCTAATGGTGAGCTGAGCTCAGCACTCGGCCCTGACCCCATACAGAACACACAGAACCATGCTGGAGTTCAGTGAGCTCTTTAGAACCCACTCCCATGCTCCCATGCTAGAGGCTGGATTTTTACACCTGTGGCAATGGGACTGAATCCAACACGTGTCCCAATACTTCTGTCCATATAGCGAGGCCAGATAAGTGGGCAGTCATTAACTCGGAGAAATGAAAGAGACAGAGTTAGTTCTGATTCGTGGAGAACAGGGAAGGTTGAACTACTGAAAGAGGGAGAGAGCCAGAAGGTAACACAGACACGGGAGCACCCTGAAACACTGGTGTCCAGCCACTGGCCTCTGGTCTCCACCGTCCACAAACCTGAGTACATCTCAGTTTACCACAGTGTAGAGGAATGGTGGGCGGGGGGGGGGGTTCCACAGCACAGCGGAACCACAGTTCTCTCATTCTTGTAACTGCTCTGTGAGAATAGCCAAAGCCAAGAAAGTTAGAACAACAGTATTTGGACAAAAGTATTGGGACACCTGCTTATTCATTGTTTCTTCAGAAATCAAGGGTGTTAAAAAGAGTTGTTTCTGTTGAAGTAACTGTCGACAGGGAAGAAGGCTTTCTTCTATATTTTGAAGCTGGAACAAAGCTGTGAGGATTTGATTGCCCCATCACCATCATTCCAGAGAACACAGGTCCTCCACTGCTTCACAGCTCAATGCTGGGGGGCTTTATATACGCCTCTCTAGCCCACACCTGGCATTAGGCAGCATGGTGCCGATAGGTTCATCAGGTTGATCTGCTGCAGAGAGTCCTATTCTATTGGCAGTACTTCTTCTCTGCAGGGACTAGACAAGCTGTGTGTGTAATTCATTAGAACAGGTGTCCACAAACTTTTGGACATGTCGTGTTTCTGTGATGCAGATGTTTCAGCAGCAAAAATGGTTAAATCCCACCTCTGCGACTCGGGGCGGCAGTGTATTATCACCGATTCCACTCCCGTCCTAATCCTCTTAGATTTCCCCCACAGATAATCCACAGCGCCTCCTGGCAGAAGGCGAGCGCCGCACTGCTGCGTGTGTGGAACAGACGAGAGGCCAATCCTGTTCAGTGCCAGAGCCGCCGGGTCAGCGGGAGGAGGCGACCGGTCAAGGTAGCGGCTATAAGCCTGAGCAGCTAATTTACCTAACGCAGAGCTGAACCCTGAGCCCACGGGACAGATAGATCCACAGGTCTCCGAGGGGTCACGACCTTCAGAACCTCGTATTTACAACCTCTGATACACCCCCCCGGCCACTTTATTGGAAACACTTTCTTGGTAGTCACATCTTGCTGGTGTACAGTGAGCGTCCCGTAGTGGCCAGTGAGTGGAAACACAGCGTAGGGTGTTTCTAATAAAGTGGCCAGTGAGTGGAAACACAGCGTAGGGTGTTTCTAATAAAGTGGCCAGTGAGTGGAAACACAGCGTAGGGTGTTTCTAATAAAGTGGCCAGTGAGTGGAAACACAGCGTAGGGTGTTTCTAATAAAGTGGCCAGTGAGTGGAAACACAGCGTAGGGTGTTTCTAATAAAGTGGCCAGTGAGTGCAAATACAGCATAGGGTGTTTCTAATAAAGTGGCCAGTGAGTGGAAGCACAGCGTAGGGTGTTTCTAATAAAGTGGCCAGTGAGTGAAAGCACAAGTGAGGTGTTTCTAATAAAGTGGCCAGTGAGTGGAAGCACAAGTGAAGTGTTTCTAATAAAGTGGCCAGTGAGTGGAAACACAGCGTAGGGAGTTTCTAATAAAGTGGCCAGTGAGTGGAAACACAGCGTAGGGAGTTTCTAATAAAGTGGCCAGTGAGTGGAAACACAGCGTAGGGAGTTTCTAATAAAGTGGCCAGTGAGTGGAAACACAGCGTAGGGTGTTTCTAATAAAGTGGCCAGTGAGTGAAAATACAGCGTAGGGTGTTTCTAATAAAGTGTCCAGTAAGTGGAAACACAGCATAGGGTGTTTCTAATAAAGTGGCCAGTGTGTGGAAACACAGTGTAGGGTGTTTCTAATAAAGTGGCCAGTGAGTGGAAGCACAAGTGAGGTGTTTCTAATAAAGTGGCCAGTGAGTGGAAGCACAAGTGAGGTGTTTCTAATAAAGTGGCCAGTGAGTGGAAGCACAAGTGAGGTGTTTCTAATAAAGTGGCCAGTGAGTGGAAACACAGCCTAGGGTTTCTAATAAAGTGGCCAGTGAGTGGAAGCACAAGTGAGGTGTTTCTAATAAAGTGGCCAGTAAGTGAAAGCACAAGTGAGGTGTTTCTAATAAAGTGGCCAGTGTGTGAAAGCACAAGTGAGGTGTTTCTAATAAAGTGGCCAGTGAGTGAAAATACAGCGTAGGGTGTTTCTAATAAAGTGTCCAGTAAGTGGAAACACAGCATAGGGTGTTTCTAATAAAGTGGCCAGTGTGTGGAAACACAGTGTAGGGTGTTTCTAATAAAGTGGCCAGTGAGTGGAAGCACAAGTGAGGTGTTTCTAATAAAGTGGCCAGTGAGTGGAAGCACAAGTGAGGTGTTTCTAATAAAGTGGCCAGTGAGTGGAAGCACAAGTGAGGTGTTTCTAATAAAGTGGCCAGTGAGTGGAAACACAGCCTAGGGTTTCTAATAAAGTGGCCAGTGAGTGGAAGCACAAGTGAGGTGTTTCTAATAAAGTGGCCAGTAAGTGAAAGCACAAGTGAGGTGTTTCTAATAAAGTGGCCAGTGTGTGAAAGCACAAGTGAGGTGTTTCTAATAAAGTGGCCAGTGTGTGGAAACAGCCTAGGGTTTCTAATAAAGTGGCCAGTGAGTGAAAGCACAAGTGAGGTGTTTCTAATAAAGTGGCCAGTGTGTGGAAACACAGCGTAGGGTGTTTCTAATAAAGTGGCCAGTGAGTGGAAACACAACATAGGGTGTTTCTAATAAAGTGGCCAGTGAGTGGAAACACAAGTGAGGTGTTTCTAATAAAGTGGCCAGTGAGTGGAAACAGTGCAGGGTGTTTCTAATAAAGTGGCCAGTGAGTGGAAACACAGCGTAGGGTGTTTCTAATAAAGTGGCCAGTGAGTGGAAGCACAAGGTAGGGTGTTTCTAATAAAGTGGCCAGTGAGTGGAAACAGTGCAGGGTGTTTCTAATAAAGTGGCCAGTGAGTGCAAATACAGCATAGGGTGTTTCTAATAAAGTGGCCAGTGAGTGGAAGCACAGCGTAGGGTGTTTCTAATAAAGTGGCCAGTGAGTGAAAGCACAAGTGAGGTGTTTCTAATAAAGTGGCCAGTGAGTGGAAGCACAAGTGAAGTGTTTCTAATAAAGTGGCCAGTGAGTGGAAACACAGCGTAGGGTGTTTCTAATAAAGTGTCCAGTAAGTGGAAACACAGCGTAGGGTGTTTCTAATAAAGTGGCCAGTGTGTGGAAACACAGTGTAGGGTGTTTCTAATAAAGTGGCCAGTGAGTGGAAGCACAAGTGAGGTGTTTCTAATAAAGTGGCCAGTGAGTGGAAGCACAAGTGAGGTGTTTCTAATAAAGTGGCCAGTGAGTGGAAACAGCCTAGGGTTTCTAATAAAGTGGCCAGTGAGTGGAAGCACAAGTGAGGTGTTTCTAATAAAGTGTCCAGTGAGTGGAAACACAGCCTAGGGTTTCTAATAAAGTGGCCAGTGAGTGGAAGCACAAGTGAGGTGTTTCTAATAAAGTGGCCAGTAAGTGAAAGCACAAGTGAGGTGTTTCTAATAAAGTGGCCAGTGTGTGAAAGCACAAGTGAGGTGTTTCTAATAAAGTGGCCAGTGTGTGGAAACAGCCTAGGGTTTCTAATAAAGTGGCCAGTGAGTGAAAGCACAAGTGAGGTGTTTCTAATAAAGTGGCCAGTGTGTGGAAACACAGCGTAGGGTGTTTCTAATAAAGTGGCCAGTGAGTGGAAACACAACATAGGGTGTTTCTAATAAAGTGGCCAGTGAGTGGAAACACAGCGTAGGGTGTTTCCAATAAAGCGGCCAGTGAGTTTAAACACAGCGTAGGGTGTTTCTAATAAAGTGGCCAGTGAGTGGAAACACAAGTGAGGTGTTTCTAATAAAGTGGCCAGTGAGTGGAAACAGTGCAGGGTGTTTCTAATAAAGTGGCCAGTGAGTGGAAACACAGCGTAGGGTGTTTCTAATAAAGTGGCCAGTGAGTGGAAGCACAAGGTAGGGTGTTTCTAATAAAGCGGCCAGTGAGTGTAAACACAGCGTAGGGTGTTTCTAATAAAGTGGCCAGTGAGTGGAAGCACAAGGTAGGGTGTTTCTAATAAAGTGGCCAGTGTGTGGAAACACAACATAGGGTGTTTCTAATAAAGTGGCCAGTGAGTGGAAACACTGTGTAGGGTGTTTCTAATAAAGTGGCCAGTCTCTCTTTATTGATCATGTCTTTTGGGAAGTAGCTGCATGAGTGACATCGTGGACGTGGGTTGATGTTTTTATTAATTGCTTCCCCGGTGATAGATGGTGATCGTCCCTCGTTCTGAAAGGGAGCTGTCAGAACTTCAGCAGGGAGGCGAGGTCACCTTGTTTTGAGCTTCCCTGACGACCAGCTGGATTGACAAGCTGCTCAGCCAGTTACTGCTAATCAGGAGTCCTGCGGGGTGGGAGGGGCTGAGGAAGGATTGTTATGCAAAGCAGAGAACGTCCATCGAGAACAATCAGAGGAACAAGGGGAACGTCAGTCCCATCTGTGCGGCGGTGCTTTCAGAAACGATCTCCTGGTCTTCCTGTTCTCGTTCTGCCAGACACAGGTCGACGCCAGGCACTTCAAAGGGCCTGTAATTAACAATTACATAATTTAAAAATATTTTAAGGGTTCTTTAGTAATGACAATGGTTCTAATCAGATCAAAACAATGTGGAACCCTCAGTGTTCTTTTGTTAAATAATAAAACTGCTTAATGTAGTACACCCTTAAAATGTTCTTCAAAGGCTCATGGTAGAATAGAACCACCACAGCTCTTAAATCATTCCTTTGATCAATGAATAAAACCGTTTGATGCAGTACACTCATAAAAAGGGTTCTTCAAGGGTTCTTGAAGCTCCACCTTGTTGGCACACAGTTATCTTCCAGTGGAAACTACTGGAAGCTTCAGTAAAGACGATTCTATATCATTACCATTGTTTCAGTATCTAGAACCACATCTTGGATGGAGTTTATAGGACGTTAGATTGGGGAGGAGGAGCTTCAGGCATGTTCCTTCTCCCAAAATGGAGTCATTTCATAACAAAAAGCCCTTAACATCTCTTGATGATGGTGTTTGGTGGAGAATGATGGTGTTTGTCAGAGAATGATGGTGTTTAGTGGAGAATGATGGTGTTTGTCAGAGAATTATGGTGTTTAGTGGAGAATGATGGTGTTTGATGGAAAATGATGGTGTTTGGTGGAGAATGATGGTGTTTGTCAGAGAATTATGGTGTTTAGTGGAGAATGATGGTGTTTGATGGAAAATGATGGTGTTTGGTGGAGAATGATGGTGTTTTTAGTGAAGAATGATGGTGTTTGGTGAAGAATGATGGTGTTTGGTGGAGAATGATGATGTTTGGTGGAGAATGATGGTGTTTTTAGTGAAGAATGATGGTGTTTGGTGAAGAATGATGGTGTTTGGTGGAGAATGATGATGTACTTATTTCATAACAAAAAGCCCTTAACATCTCTTCATCACTGAATCCAGGTGTCTGATTCAGTCCCATTCAGCTACAGGTGTATAAACTCCAGCCTCTAGTCCTGCAGTCTGTCTTTCCTCCACACATCAGTGAAAGAACAGGAGGTTCTGAAGAGCTCACTGAACTCCAGCGTGGTTCTGTATGTAATAGGAGACACCGCTGCACCACCAACAACAAGTCAGCTGGTGAAATCTCCTCCCTCCTAGATCTTCCTCCATCAGCTGTGAGTGGTGTTATTATTGAACAGTGGAAGAGTTTAGGAGGAACAGCTCACAGAGAGCAGCTCAGCCACCGAGTGTCTGTCAGACCACGTAAAGTTACAGAGCGGGGTCAGGGCTGAGTGCTGAGCTCAGAGCAGAGTGCAGAAAAGCCTCCAGACCTGCTGCTGCTGGTAGAGCTTAGAGCAAAGGGGGACCAGCTTCATACTAATACTAAGCTCCATACTTAGCTCCTTTAGATGGAATCTGTAGGTGTCCCAATACTTTTGTCCATATAGCGCATACATTAACAGTCTGTTCTGGGAGATGGATCGCCTGAGATGGATGTTTTCGCTGTCTAAAACTACACAAACGTCATAAATGGACCTGCGGGAAAAAAAGGTGAAGTACAAGAATGCACAGTGTGGCCTCGTTAAAGCCGAAACAGCTCCAGGCTGATGATGGGAACTGCACGGGGGGGTGGGGGGTCTTTGCAGCTCCTCTGGGGGCTTTTTGCAGGATTAGCCCAGCGCTCTGCACTAGAACAAGCTGCAGCTCCTCTTCAGAGTACATTAGGGCCACTTTGGTGGGAGCTTTTAGGAGGCTCCTTCAGCCGAGGACTCCATACCCTTCTCGGTTTCACTCGCTCTCTAAACAAGCCATGCTCTCGCTCTCTCTCGCCACAGACGGGGCTATTTTTCCTCCACCCCTGTTCCCCCGTCTAAAGGGACAGGCTATGCCCAATGTTCCTCTTTTAATCTTCCACATTATACTATTTCATTTCCCCTCTAATTCCTTAATCAGCGCAGCCGGCGCAGCGATACGGCCGCAGTTACGCTAGAAGCAATTTCACATCTCCGATGCGCCTCTCGATTTCTAGCCCTGCAAATTCTGCAATTGTCCTGTTAATAAGCCATCGCGGATGTAGCGCCGCTTCCATCACTTACACCCAAATGAATAACTAATGCATCCATCAAGGGACATTATCTGAAGATTAGGGTGTGGAGCGAGCGCAGGATCCTTCGTGTCTTCTCCACCGCAGAGATGATCTCCTCGGCACTAACGCGAGCATGCGGAGCGCAGTTATGTGGAGCCGGTTTGCGGTTCTCAGCTTGAGGGGAATCACGGCCAGCTTACCGATGATGATATCAGGAGAATTACTGGAGAACTGAGTGTCTGAAACTGCTCAGAATGATGGTGTTTGATGGAGAATGATGGTGTTTGATGGAGAATGATGGTGTTTGGTGGAGAATGATGGTGTTAGGTGGATAATGATGGTGTTTGATGGAGAATGAGGGTATTTAGTGGAGAATGATGGTGTTAGGTGGAGATTGATTGTGTGTAGTGGAGAATAATGGTGTTTGGTGGAGAATGATGGTATCTGTTAAAGAATGATGGTGTTTGGTGGAGAATGATGGTGTTTGTTGGAGAATTATGGTGTTTAGTGGAGAATGATGGTGTTTAGTGGAGAATTATGGTGTTTGGTGGAGAGTGACAGTGTTTGGTGGAGAGTGATGGTGTTTGGTGGATAATGATGGTGTTTGATGGAGAATGATGGTGTTTAGTAGAGAATGATGGTGTTTGGTGGAGAATGATGGTATCTGTTGGAGAATGATGGTGTTTGTTGAAGAATAGTGGTGTTTGTTGGAGAATGATGGTGTTTGTTGAAGAATTGTAGTGTTTATGGGGAGAAATATGGTGTTTAGTGGAGAATAATGGTGTTTGATGGAGAATGATGGTGTTTGGTGGAGAGTGATAGGGTTTGGTGGATAATGATGGTGTTTGATGGAGAATGATGGTGTTTAGTAGAGAATGATGGTGTTTGGTGGAGAATGATGGTACCTGTTGGAGAATGATGGTGTTTGTTGAAGAATGGTGGTGTTTGTTGGAGAATGATGGTGTTTGTTGAAGAATTGTGGTGTTTGTTGGAGAAATATGGTGTTTAGTGGAGAATAATGGAGTTTAATAGAGAATGATGTTGTTTGGTGGAGAGTGATAGGGTTTGGTGGAGAATGATGGTGTTTGTTGGAGAATGATGGTGTTTGGTGGAGAATGGTGGTGTTTTGGTGGAAAGTGATGGTGTTTGGTGAAGAGTGACAGTGTTTGGTGGAGAGTGACGGTGTTTGGTGCAGAGTGCCAGTGTTTGGTGGAGAGTGATGGTGTTTGGTGGAGAGTGATGGTGTTTGGTGGAGAATGATGGTGTTTGGTGGAGTGATGGTGTTTAGTGGAGAATGATGGTGTTTGGTGGAGAGTGATGGTGTTTGGTGGAGAGTGATGGTGTTTGGTGGAGAGTGACAGTGTTTGGTGGAGAGTGACGGTGTTTGGTGGAGAGTGATGGTGTTTGGTGGAGAATGATGGTGTTTGGTGGAGAATGATGGAATTTTGGTGAAGAATGATGGTGTTTTGTGGAGAATGATGGTGTTTGGTGGAGAATGATGGTGTTTGGTGGAGAATGATGGTGTTTGGTGGAGAATGATTGTGTTTCGTGGAGAATGACGGTGTTTGATGGAGAATGAGGGTATTTAGTGGAGAATGATGGTGTTAGGTGGAGATTGATTGTGTGTAGTGGAGAATGATGGTGTTTGGTGGAGAATGATGGTATCTGTTAAAGAATGATGGTGTTTAGTGGAGAATGATGGTGTTTGGTGGATAATGATGGTGTTTGATGGAGAATGATGGTGTTTGTTGAAGAATTGTGGTGTTTGTTGGAGAAATATGGTGTTTAGTGGAGAATAATGGAGTTTGATGGAGAATGAGGGTATTTAGTGGAGAATGATGGTGTTAGGTGGAGATTGATTGTGTGTAGTGGAGAATGATGGTGTTTGGTGGAGAATGATGGTATCTGTTAAAGAATGATGGTGTTTGGTGGAGAATGATGGTGTTTGGTGGAAAATGATGGTGTTTAGTGGAGGATTATGGTGTTTGGTGGAGAGTGACAGTGTTTGGTGGAGAGTGATGGAGTTTAGTGGAGAATGATGGTGTTTGGTGGATAATGATGGTGTTTGATGGAGAATGATGGTGTTTGTTGAAGAATGATGGTGTTTGTTGAAGAATTGTGGTGTTTGTTGGAGAAATATGGTGTTTAGTGGAGAATAATGGAGTTTGATAGAGAATGATGGTGTTTGGTGGAGAGTGATAGGGTTTGGTGGAGAATGGTGGTGTTTTGGTGGAAAGTGATGGAGTTTTGTGAAGAATGACAGTATTTGGTGGAGAGTGACGGTGTTTGGTGCAGAGTGCCAGTGTTTGGTGGAGAGTGATGGTGTTTGGTGGAGAGTGATGGTGTTTGGTGGAGAGTGCCGGTGTTTGGTGGAGAGTGATGGTGTTTGGTGGAGAGTGATGGTGTTTGGTGCAGAGTGATGGTGTTTGGTGGAGAGTGCCAGTGTTTGGTGGAGAGTGATGGTGTTTGGTGCAGAGTGATGGTGTTTGGTGCAGAGTGATGGTGTAACTGTGTACTTTGCTGTTTGGTGTGTGTGTTTCTCAGGCTGGCAGGTCTGGGGGTGTGGATGTCTGATCTGTAGGTAATTCGTTACTCTCTGGTGTTTCTGGTTGGGGGACGGGGAGCAGCAGAGCTCGGCTGGCGTCAGAGAAGATGCTTTACAGCCGTGAGTAATTAGATCAGAATCCGGTCTCGTTGCTGATGTAGACGCTCCAGCAGTGAGTCTGATTTCAGTGGATCCGTCTGATCCTGCCCAGGGCTCGGCTGACAGCCCCACACCATTATTCAATTCCTGCTCCTGTAGGCCCTGCAGCGGCAGGCAGACATTTTGAGATACACTGTAGCCGGTGAGCTGTAAGGCGTGTGTGTGTGTGTGTCTGTGTGTGTGTGTGTGTGTGTGTGTGTCTGTGTGTGTGTGTGTGTGTGTCTGTGTGTGTGTGTGTGTCTGTGTCTGTGTGTGTGTGTGTGTCTGTGTGTGTGTCATGATCTGTGTCGTGATCTCTATCCACACAGAAACAGGCCAGCCCTGCGGGGAGGCTTTACAGCAGATTGTGCGCACATATGAACACTGATGGACGCACACACACACACACACACACACACACACACACACACACACGCGGACTGAGAACACACACCAGCTTACATTACAACATTATGATAACCATCTGAGAAATATTAATATTTTTAATTCTGAACAAAAACATGTATTTCTATTAAAGATGCAGTATACGGACAAAAGTATTGGGACACCTGCTCATTCACTGTGTCATCTAAACTTAAGTCTATTAAAAAGAGCTGATCCTGGTTCTGTTGGAGTGACTGTCTCTACTGTCCAGAGAAGAAGACTTTCTACTAGATTTTGGAGCAGGAGCATTGCTGTGAGGATTTGATTGTATTTATCGACAAGAGTGTTAGTGAGGTCAGGAAGTTGAATGATGATCACCATCCCCAAACTCATCCCATTCAAAAGTACTGGATGGAGTTCCACCACCATCATTCCTGAGAACACACCACTGCTCCACAGCTCAATGCTGGGGGCTTTATATGCACCCCTCTAGCCCACGTCTGGCATTAGGCAGCATGGTGCCAGTAGGTTCATGCTTATCTGCTCCAGAGAGTCCTATTCTATTGGCATTCCACTTCTCTATAGGGACGAGACAAGCTGTGAGTGTAATTCAGACATGTAGTGTGTGTGTGTGTATATATTTAAAATAGAAAATATGAATGATATGCATGTATATATGCAGTCATGCATACGCATTCATGTATGTATGCACATAAGTATGATATAAATAAATTTGCTTATGCATCCATGAATACACATGTACACGCTTACATATTTGCATACATACATAGACACACACATACATGCACACACTCAGAGCACATACAGGATACTACCACACACATTCAGTTACTCATAATAACACACACACAATGCATACACACTCACACTCAACACAAACATGCAGACAAGCTTAAAGAGCTCTAAGACCATCAAAGCTCTGAAGGCTTTGCGGCCTCTCAGCATTTTCATGGTGAAGAGCAAAACACTGATCACACATTTCATTCAGAAAAGCAAAAACACAAGCCCTGAAGGATGTCCTCAATGGCAATAAGCTCGCTACTGTGCAGTGGTTTATTTTTGTTCTCGTTACGGGGTGGAAAATCAAGAATCCTAAAAAATATTACAACAGCAAACCTCAAAAATGTACACAAATAATCAAGATTCGTTAAAAATTCTCATCCACAATTTACCCGACAGCAGCTTGCAGCATGCTGTTATTAACTTAAAAAGTCAAGTTGTTGTTTGTCTATTATAAACACCTCAATAAACACTCCTATACACTAGAATAGGAGATATTAGTCCATAAACACCTCAATAAACACTCCTATACACTAGAATAGGAGTTATTAGTCTATAAACACCTCAATAAACACTCCCATACACAAGAATATGAGATATTAGTCTATAAACACCTCAATAAACACTCCCATACACTAGAATAGGAGATATTAGTCCATAAACACCTCAATAAACACTCCTATACACTAGAATAGGAGATATTAGTCCATAAACACCTTAATAAACACTCCTATACACTAGAATAGGAGATATTAGTCCATAAACACCTTAATAAACACTCCTATACACTAGAATAGGAGATATTAGTCCATAAACACCTTAATAAACACTCCTATACACTAGAATAGGAGTTATTAGTCTATAAACACCTCAATAAACACTCCCATACACTAGAATATGAGATATTAGTCCATAAACACCACAATAAACACTCCTATACACTAGAATATGAGATATTAGTCCATAAACACCTCAATAAACACTCTTATACACTAGAATAGGAGATATTAGTCCATAAACACCTCAATAAACACTCCTATACACTAGAATAGGAGATATTAGTCTATAAACACCTCAATAAACACTCCCATACACTAGAATAGAAGATATTAGTCCATGAACACCTCAATAAACACTCCCATACACTAGAATATGAGATATTAGTCCATAAACACCACAATAAACACTCCTATACACTAGAATATGAGATATTAGTCCATAAACACCTCAATAAACACTCTTATACACTAGAATAGGAGATATTAGTCCATAAACACCTCAATAAACACTCCTATACACTAGAATAGGAGATATTAGTCTATAAACACCTCAATAAACACTCCCATACACTAGAATAGAAGATATTAGTCCATGAACACCTCAATAAACACTCCTATACACTAGAATAGGAGATATTAGTCTATAAACACCTCAATAAACACTCCCATACACAAGAATATGAGATATTAGTCTATAAACACCTCAATAAACACTCCCATACACTAGAATAGGAGATATTAGTCCATAAACACCTCAATAAACACTCCTATACACTAGAATAGGAGATATTAGTCCATAAACACCTTAATAAACACTCCTATACACTAGAATAGGAGATATTAGTCTATAAACACCTTAATAAACACTCCTATACACTAGAATAGGAGTTATTAGTCTATAAACACCTCAATAAACACTCCCATACACTAGAATATGAGATATTAGTCCATAAACACCACAATAAACACTCCTATACACTAGAATATGAGATATTAGTCCATAAACACCTCAATAAACACTCTTATACACTAGAATAGGAGATATTAGTCCATAAACACCTCAATAAACACTCCTATACACTAGAATAGGAGATATTAGTCTATAAACACCTCAATAAACACTCCCATACACTAGAATAGAAGATATTAGTCCATGAACACCTCAATAAACACTCCTATACACTAGAATAGGAGATATTAGTCCATAAACACCTCAATAAACACTCCTATACACTAGAATAGGATATATTAGTCCACCAACACCACAATAAACACTCATACACTAGAATTGGAGATATTAGTCCTATAACACCTCAATAAACACTCTTATACACTAGAATATGAGATATTAGTCCATAAACACCCTCATTAAACACTTCTATACTCCCTAAATATTTGTCCAATTTTACAACGTTAGATATAAAAGAGCGCATTTGTGGGTGAAGCCTGGATCAGTCAGTTGCACGGGCAGCAGATGTGGAGCTGTCTGAATTCTGTTCAGGTTGAAAACAGGTTAGGGCTGGATTTGAGGCAGTTCTCCAGATGTGGATTCCCAAAGGATCTCTCAGACCTCGCACTCTCCAAGTGAAAGCCCAGAGAAACGGAGGATGACTCACGGTGTGTTTTATCTTTCGGTGTGTGTGGAGGCCGCTCTGCGCTGGCTTCGCTCGGGATGAATGCCAAACAGCCTCGGGGGCCTTTGAAGTCAGATGCTAGCATTGATCTGTGGAGCTGTCCATCATCCAGACCCACAGATTACTGTCCACCAACAACAACAACAGCGGAACCAGCACTCGACCAAACGCTGCTTTCTGGAGAGGCTCCGGGCTTTGTGTGTGGAGTCACCATATTCAGGTCATTTTGCCCCCCCCCCCCCCCCCCCCCCTCTATCACACAATGCTGCCAGGGCTGGGAGGGTGAAGGCTAACACGGTCTTGACCAACTTTGACCATCATGACCATGTCAGTTGATTGATATATATATATATATGTCGAAATATTTGTGGACACCCCTTTTGATGAATGCATTCAGCTACTTTAAGCTTCACCCATTGCTCACACAGATGTGCAAACGCACACACACTCACAGCCTGTCTAATCCCTGTAGAGAAGTACTGCCAATAGAATAGGACTCTCTGAACCTATTGGCTCCATGTTGCCTAATGCCTGGCGTGGGCTAGAGGGGTGTATATGAACCCCCCCAGCATTGAGGAGCTGTGGAGCAGTGGAGGAACTGTGTTCTCTGGAATGATGGTGGAGGAGCTCCATCCAGTACTTTTGGAAGGGATGAGTTGGGGATGATAAGGTGGGGTGGAGATCATCATCCAGCATCCTGACCTCACTAACCCCGCTGTGGTCACTAAATGCAATCAAATCCTCACAGCAATGCTCCAGCTCCGAAATCCAGTAGATTCAATCTTCTTCTCTGGATAGTGGAGACAGTTACTCCAACAAAACCAGGATCAGCTCTTTTTTAATACTCTTGATTTTAGAGGAAACAATGAATGAGAAGGTGTCCAAATACTTTTGTCCGTATAGTGTAGATGAGGTGGGCTAGTTGGCCTCAGCCTGATCTTCTCCCTCTGCTCTGAAGCAGAAACTGGATCAGGAGATTACATTGGATGGATCAAAGCAAGAGCCTTTAGTCTGTTCTTGAAGTGTGTGTGAAATATCTGGGGCAGGCTTTCTCCAGATGAGGCAGAGGTGTCTTTTCACACACACACACACACACACACACACACATACACACATGCTTCCTGTGGCTAATGTCAGAGAAAGGGAGAGACACAAATTGCTTCACTGTTGGAGTGTGTGTGTGTGTGTGTGTGTGTGAGAGAGAGAGTGAGAAAGAGAGTGTGTGGGTGTTTATTTTCTAGCCTATTGTCCCCATAGTGACTGGAAAACAAGAAACGGTGTGTACCACTAAAACCTTCTGATATGGACAAAAGTATTGGGACACCTGCTCATTCCGTATTTCTTCTGTTGTTGGAGTGACTGTCGCTACTGTCCAGTGATGAGGACTTTCTACTAGATTTTGGAGCAGCATTGCTGTGAGGATTTGATTGCATTCAGTGACAACAGTGTTTGTGAGTTCAGGATGTTGGATGATGATCAACACCCACCTCATCCTCAAGTTGCCCCACATTGACTGGAAAACAAGAAACTGTGTGTACTACTATTTAATAAAGCATGTAGCTTTACAGCTGCTGTGTTGGTGTGTGTTAGAGTGTGTGTTACAGTGTGTGTTTGTTTAGTTGCTTTGTAGATGCTCAAGGTCCTCACTTTGACTGAAAAACCAAAAATTGTCTGTTCAGTTTTTAGGTAAATGTGTGTATCTGTGCACTAATATTAAATAAATTAGGTCGTTTGGTAAAGCTTTCCAAATCACATAAAAGATGTAAATCGCCGCTGTGTTGGTTTATATTGGAGTGTGTGTGAGTGAGTGTTTTAAATGCTTTCTGGGGACTTCGTGTCCCAACGATGACTGGAAACCAAGAATCTGTGTGTAAACTGATATTAGATAGAACACAGCTAGTGTAAAACCCTATCATCTGTGTAATAGATGGAAATAGAGCCGTGTCTATGTTGGCGAAAGTGTTTTGATGGCTTTCTAGAGGCCCAGTGTCCCCGTGCTGACTGGAAAACAAGACACTGAGTGTGTGCTAAATACATAAAGCGAAATGCATTTAGTTCAAATCTTCCAAATCACACGAGGTGTACAACATCTGCGGCGTTTGTGTGTTTTAGTTGCTTTCTAGTTCTAGACTCTTGCTTTCTAATGTCCCCGCAATGACTGCAAAACAAGAATGTGTGTGTGTTAACATGAACTGAAATGCAGCTACTGTAAAATCCTAATCAAAGTCACATAAAACATGGAAATAGCTGCTGTGTTGGAGTGTGTGTTGGCGTGTGTGAAAGTGTTTTGGCTGCTTTCTAGAGGCCCACTGTCCCCACAACAGTTGAAAAACAAGAAAGTGTGTGTAGAGTAATATGAAATAAATAGAACACATTTGAACATTTGGAATTACGTAAGAGATGGGGGGGGGGGGGGGGAGTGTAGCTGCTGTCTTGGTGTGTGTTGGAGTGACTGAGTGTGTGTGTGTGTGTGTGTTAGTGTTGTTTAATAGGCACTCAGTGTCCCCTTGAAATATTCAAGGATTCAAGGATTCAAGGATTCAAGGAGACTTTATTGTCATTCGCATCACATGTGGTACATGGGGTGGAACGAAATTGTGGTACCCAAGGACCCAGTTTTACCCAGACAGCAGTACTTAAATAAATAAAATATACATAAATATATAAAAATATGTGTAAAAATGAAAATAAAAAAAAAATGAAAATATGAATAAAATGATAATAGTAAATGAAACGTTTCAAAGTTTTACCCTCCAAATCATGTTGGAGTGTGTGTTGGTGTATGTTGGAGTGTGTGTTGGTGTATGTTGGAGTTTGTAAGTGGTGGTTTTAGCTGCTATCTCGTAGCCCAGTGTCCCCACAATGACTGGAAAACAAACAAACTGTTGTTGGTGTTTTAGTTGCTTTATAGGGCCTCATTTATAGGTCCTCACACTGACTGGAAAACAAGAAACTATGATACCATGTTTAAATAAATGCAGCTAGTTTAAAATCATCCAAGTCATATAATAGATGTAAATAGCTGCTGTGTTGGTGTATGTTGGAGTGTGTGTTGGTGTATGTTGGAGTGTGTGTTGGTGTATGTTGGAGTGTGTAAGTGGTGGTTTTAGCTGCTATCCAGTAGCCCAGTGTCCCCACAATGACTGGAAAACAAACAAACAAACTGTTGTTGGTGTTTTAGTTGCTTTATAGGACCTCATTTATAGGTCCCCACACTGACTGGAAAACAAAAAACTATGATATCCACATCACATAGTAGATGTAAATAGCTGCTGTGTTGGTGTATGTTGGAGTGTATGTTAAGGTGTTTAGGCTGCTTTGTTGAGGCCCAGTGTCCCCACAACAGCTCAAAAACAAGAAACTGTGTGACCACTAATATCAAACATCAAAGTGCAACTTGTTAAAACATCCTGCATCGAATAACAACTGGAAAACATGTTTGGATTGTGTATGTGAGTGAGGGATGTTTTATAAGGACCCAGCGTCCCCACAATGACTGTAAAACAAACAGAAACTGTCCATGCACTAATAGTAGACATTAGATCTGTAAATAGCTGATGTGTTGGTGTGTGTTGGAGTGTGTGTTTGTGTGTGTGAGTGGTTGTTCTAGCTGCTTTCTGGAAGCCCAGTGTCCCCACAATGGCTGCAAAACTAAAATACGTCTAGTATAAAATCCTTCACATGACATGACATGGAAAAGCTGCTGTGCTGGTGTGTGTCGTGTGATGGAGTGTGTTTCTGAGGGCCTACAGGCTTGAAAATGATGTGTTAATTAACAGCACACTGGTTTAACACTCTTTTAATGTGTTATGCATCATAACTTTTAGAACAAACTTGAACTACTTTGCTGTGCTGTTTGGAGCTGTTCTGGTAGATTTAGGGCAAACTCCCTATTAACACCTCAGATTTCAGGAGAAACACTGGAGCAGCAGGTGTCCGAATACTTTCTTTTTAGTGTTAAAGTTCTGAACACAATGCCAGGCAGTCGGATTTGTTGAAAATAAGACTTGTTAATGTTTAGAAAGGGATTTCCCAGAAGGATAAAAAACTAGAATCTGTGTGTGTTCACTTGTATTGCAAGTGTTTGATGTTAGTATTGCTTTCCAAAATCCCTCTTCCACTCTTTAATATGCAGTGTGGGTGGTGTGTTTGCAGATTACATTAAAGCTTCAGCATTTTCTGCACCACACACACACACACACACACACACACCTTCCTAGTCCTACTTTCATTCTGGAAAGAAAGAAACCAATTAAACGAGCCAGGCAACAAAAAAATCATGATTCTTCATCTCTTTTCTTCTTTTAGGCTGGAATTAAGTGAAGTCTTTTTCATCCTCTACAGCCTCTTCTGAAATCAACAGAAATGCCTAGAGGTTGATCGTGAAGTCCTTTGTCAAAACGGCCAAGTCAAAGTCTAAATGTCACAGTATAGAAGATAAAGATGACTTTAATCGCTTCTGTGCGCTTCCTTTAAATCCACTACTACCGTCCATGTGCTCTGACTGCAAAGCTCACATTCTATTGAACAAGATTAACATCAGTAAACACTCCTATACACTAGAATAGGAGATATTAGTCCATAAACACCTCAATAAACACTCCTATACACTAGAATAGGAGATATTAGTCCATAAACACCTCAATAAACACTCCTATACACTAGAATAGGAGATATTAGTCCATAAACACCTCAATAAACACTCCTATACACTAGAATAGAGATATTAGTCCATAAACACCTCAATAAACACTCCTATACACTAGAATAGAGATATTAGTCCATAAATACCTCAATAAACACTCATATACACTAGAATAGGAGATATTAGTCCATAAACACCTCAATATACACTCCCATACACTAGAATAGGAGATATTAGTCCATAAACACCTCGATAAACACTCATATACACTAGCATAGGAGATATTAGTCCTAAAACACCTCAATAAACACTCCTATACACTAGAATAGAGATATTAGTCCAGAAACACCTCAATAAACACTCCTATACACTAGAATAGGATATATTAGTCCATAAATACCTCAATAAACACTCATATACACTAGAATAGGAGATATTAGTCCATAAACACCTCAATAAACACTCATACACTAGAATAGAAGATATTAGTCCAGAAACACCTTAATAAACACTCCTATACACTAGAATAGGATATATTAGTCCATAAATACCTCAATAAACACCCCTATACACTAGAATAGAAGATATTAGTCTATAAACACCTCAATAAACACTCATATACACTAGAATAGGAGATATTAGTCCTAAAACACCTCAATAAACACTCATATACACTAGAATAGAAGATATTAGTCTATAAACACCTCAATAAACACTAGAATAGAAGATATTAGTCCAGAAACACCTCAATAAACACTCATATACACTAGAATAGAAGATATTAGTCTATAAACACCTCAATAAACACTCCTATACACTAGAATAGAGATATTAGTCCATAAACACCTCAATAAACACTCCTATACACTAGAATAGAAGATATTAGTCCAGAAACACCTTAATAAACACTCCTATACACTAGAATAGAGATATTAGTCAAGAAACACCTCAATAAACACTCCTATACACTAGAATAGGATATATTAGTCCATAAATACCTCAATAAACACCCCTATACACTAGAATAGAAGATATTAGTCTATAAACACCTCAATAAACACTCATATACACTAGAATAGGAGATATTAGTCCATAAACACCTCAATAAACACTCATATACACTAGAATAGAAGATATTAGTCTATAAACACCTCAATAAACACTAGAATAGAAGATATTAGTCCAGAAACACCTTAATAAACACTCCTATACACTAGAATAGAGATATTAGTCCAGAAACACCTCAATAAACACTCATATACACTAGAATAGGAGATATTAGTCCATAAACACCTCAATAAACACTCCTATACACTAGAATAGGATATATTAGTCTATAAACACCTCAATAAACACTCCTATACACTAGAATAGGAGATATTTTTACTATGGTTATGAGGACTACTTTTTGAATGACTAGTCGGCCACTTCTGCAAAGCTGTAATATAGAGTCTAGCTATTAAAATATGGTCACCCCGCTTTGGTCTGACCTCGGCTTTAGCCAGAGACGTTTCCCCCGTGGAGTGTGGAATGGGTTCAGTCATGCTAACTCTGCTCGAACTCTGTTTTGCGGCCGGGCAGTCGCAGGGACGAACGCACCGAGTTAATTAAAAGCTCGGCTGGCGACGGACAAATTCAGCTTTCGGGCTTCTGACGGAGCATCCCAGCTTGACCCACAAAGCGCTCCGAAAAACAGCATCATTAATGATTCAGAAACAGCCCGTCGTCCTCGCTGCATGGCAGGCTGTCAACACGCTGCGGTCTGCTTCCCATTAGTTTTCCCCCAATGAAGTTATTGATTTCTGAGAGCTCTCTGAAATAGCTTGGTCTAATGTGCACTGGCACGTTATTCATCACTCATTTCCACAGCCGAAGATCCCCGTCCACAAACTAGAATAGAAAAGAGGCGGCATACACGAAACGGGAGCATTCTTCGAACCCTCCTACGGGTTCCTCTACGACCTACACGCCCAGAACACCTGGCCTTGCATCACGCTGAGTGTTTTCTCACTCGTAGCTCCTTAAATCAAACACCGGAGCTGTGGGAAAGTTGTTTGGCTGACGTGAATATGGGAGGATATATGTGACCCAGCAGAGAGCTGGGATCTCTCACAGTGTCCTTGGAGAGGTGGAGTTCAGGGTCTGCGTCTCAGGAAGGTGAGAGATAACGATGCCTGGTGCACATCACTTCATCAGGCACTACAGAGGCCCGGCTGGGGTGAGAGACGTTCACGCCTTGACTAAGGACCGGAGACTCAGGACTTCAGACCCTCTCTCTCTCTCTCTCTCTCTCTCTCTCTCTCTCCCTCTCTCTCTCTCTCTCTCTCTCTCTCTCTCTCTCTCTCTCTCTCTCTCTCTTTCTCTCTCTCTCTCTCTCTGTGTGCGGACCAGAACCATTTAGGGCGCCTTGAACTTGGTTCTGATGAGAACACTGCTGGAACTGCTGGAGCAGAGGGGTCTAATGAGGAAGGGTCTGATGAGCAGGTCTGAGTTTGGCTTATTAATAATGGGACTCTCTGGTTTGTTTGTAGAGCTTAGAGCAGAAATTAGTATGGGGTGTGGCATAGAACAGAAACGAGTATGGGGGTGTGGCTTAGAACAGAAATTAGTATGGGGTGCTGGAAGTGGGTGTGGCTTAGAACAGAAATTAGTATGGGGTGTGGCTTAGAACAGAAATTAGTATGGGGTATGGCTTAGAACAGAAACGAGTCTGGGGGTGTGGCTTAGAGCAGAAATTAGTATGGGGTGTGGCTTAGAGCAGACATTTTTATGGGATGCAGCTTATAGCAAAAACCAGTATGGGGTGCTAGAAGTGGGTGTGGCTTAGTTCAGATGCGGCTTATAGCAAAAATTAGTATGGGGTACTGGAAGGGGGTGTGTCTTAGAGCAGAAATTAGTATGGGGTGCTGGAAGTGGGTGTGGCTTAGGACAGAAATGAGTATGTGGTGTGGCTTAGAACAGAAATTAGTATGGGGGTGTGGCTTAGAGCAGAAATTAGTATGGGGGTCCTGGAAGTGGGTGTGACTTAAGACAAAAATGAGTGTGAAGTGTGGGTCTTAAAGTACATATGAGCATATGGTGCTTAAAGTGGGTGTGTCATGAAGTAGAAATTCATGTACATGGCTGGAAGTGGGTGTGTCTTAAAGTAGAAATAAGTACGTCTTAAAGTAGTAGTGCTACTGAGGTATTGAATTTCATACCCAGCTCTAGTAAGGTTAGCTTTTAGCACCCGTAGCTAATTTCCCACCAAATGCTGAGTGCCCTTGCTTTAAAGGGGAGACTGCCTTTGATGATGGTGGTAAATTGTGACGCTGCTTCTCCTGCTTTGATCTGGGTCTCTCCTGCAGCAGCAGACTGGCTGTCTGTCTGCTCGGGGGGATTCGCCCGTCTGCAGCTCACGCCAAAACGCCCAGCTGGACGCTTAATGCAGCGCTGGCTCGTGGAGCGCCATCAATTGAACATCAGAAGGTAATTCGGAGTGTCTGCTTGTCGCGTTCGAACACTTTCAGGCCGTCTGCCTTCGCTGTCGCGTCACAGCACACACTTTTGGGGGCTTTCCCTCCAGAACAGCTCAGCGTAGACACACTGCATGTCCAAAAGTATCCGGACAGCCCGGACAGAAGAAATTAATGTACAGTGCTGGATGTGGGTGTGGCTTTAAGCAGAAATGAATGAAGTACTGGGAGTGGGTGTGGCTTTAAGAAGAAATAAATGTACAGTGCTGAATGTGGGCGTGACTTTGAGAAGAAATTAATGTACAGTGCTGGATGTGGGCGTGGCTTTGAGAAGAAATTAATGTATAGTGCTGGATGTGGGCGTGGCTTTAAGCAGAAATAAATGAAGTACTGGGAGTGGGTGTGGCTTTAAGAAGAAATAAATGAAGTACTGGGAGTGGGTGTGGCTTTAAGAAGAAATAAATGAAGTACTGGGAGTGGGTGTGGCTTTAAGAAGAAATAAATGTACAGTGCTGAATGTGGGCGTGGCTTTGAGAAGAAATTAATGTATAGTGCTGGATATGGGCGTGGCTTTGAGAAGAAATTAATGTACAGTGCTGGATGTGGGCGTGGCTTTAAGCAGAAATGAATGAAGTATTGGGAGTGGGTGTGGCTTTGAGAAGAAATTAATGTACAGTGCTGGATGTGGGCGTGACTTTGAGAAGAAATCAATATACAATGCTGGATGTGGGCGTGGCTTCAAGCAGACAGAAGAGTGGAAGTTTGTTGTTCGCCGTGTTTGCTCCACAGGGATTGGACGGCAGCAGTGGTTGTGGGTATGGGTGGGTGTGGGTGGGTGTGTCGTGGGACTGAGCGTAGCAGGATCACAGTGGGGCGCAGCTGTAGGCTGTAGGCTTCATTACTTTGTCAGAGTATTAATTCTGCTCTGTTTCACAGCCTGTCTTCTTCTGCACGGCGTTCGCAGCTCGGCGTAGCTGCCTGGGTGAAGGTGTTGCTGTAGCAGATGCTTTAAACACCCTGAGCATTAAAGCGCTCAGCAGGGGAGGTTTCTAACGTCTGCTCTAATGTCACGCCTCACTTCAGACGTGGGAGAAAGTGAAAGGCGTGGTCTTCGCTGAAGATCAGGTTGGTGTCAGAGTCTCGCATAGAAGGTGCAGCTGGGCTTGTATGCCTAGCGTATGTTTTTTGCTGTGGTTTTGCTATGTGCCTGATATTATGTTCCAGGTGGTTGCTATGGTATTCCAGGCGGTTGCTATGGTGTTGCTATGGTATTCCAGGTGGTTGATTAGCAGTTGCTATGGTATCCCAGGTAGTTGCTGTGCATATGCTAGGCAGTTGATCTAGCTTGTCTCAAGTGTTTGCTGTGGTTTTGCTATGTGCCTGATATTATGTTCCAGGTGGTTGCTATGGTATTCCAGGCGGTTGCTATGGTGTTGCTGAGGGAATGCTAGGTGGTTGCTTTGGTGTTGCTAAGCGGTGTCATGTTGGTTATATATGTCCTAAATGTTGATGACATTTTCCTAAAGAGAAAGCAGTGATTGCTCAGCTTAAGCAATTCAGCAGTTGACATGGTATCCAAGGTGGTTGTTTACCAGTTGCTATGGTATCCCAGGTAGTTGCTGTGCATGGTGGTTGCTAGGCAGATGCTGCACTGTTCCAAGTGGCTGCTGTGCTGTCTACAGAGTTGACCAATTAAGATTCAGAGTGGTGGGTTTGGTGTGGAACACTTGGTTCTAGATAACCTGTTGTTGTTCCAAGTGTTATGGTCCTTTTAAAGCGGTTGCTGTGGTATCCCTGGTGGTTCTTGCACAGTTACTAGATGGTTGCTAAGCAGTCCAAAGTGGTTGCTGTACTGTTGCTATGTAGTTCCAAGACAGTATCATTGCTGATCCAGGTGGTTGCTATGCTGTCGGTTTTACAGTGACCCCAGCACTGAATTGTGGAGAGAATTTTGGAGAACCGGTGGAACTCCCCTGTCGCTCAGTAATCTCTGGGTCTGGAGGAGTGAGAAGTCTCAATGGCAGGAGATGACAGCGGGAGAACATGTCGTAATTAGCGGCGTCTCTAAAAGAGCACACAATGGCAGACCCACACTGAACAAGCTCACAAAGAGCAGCGTGGATGTTCCTCCTGAATGATCTGCTGTTCGGGCGCCGGTGGAGGTTATCAGAACCCTCCGACAGACGGCTGGTTTTGTTCTGAGTGTATCTGTTCCCCGGAGTTCCCAGTGTGTTGTGTTTCCCTGTGTTTTTCTCAGCCCCGGAGTGACCTGCTCCCGTCCCGGGGGAGCTCGCGGCTCCGGAGCTGGGCTTCACTGATAAGGTCATTCAGCTACAGCTACAAAATACTTACTGCTCCGGCTATCACTTCCAGACCACGTCCTTCATAACAGCGCGTCCTTAATGGCGCATCAGTTCCCTCATTAGGGTGTAAAGTCCCCCCTAAAGGGTTTTGGTGTGAAACGGTTCATTATAAAGAAACTTACCCATAGTGGTAAGGAATGGAAGATGGCGTTGGTCGCCATGACTACAGCACACAATATAGGCATTATATTTATAGTGGAGCATCTCAACAAATTTACTTTAGGGAAAAGGGCTGAATGGGAGGGGCTAAACTGCTGTTGGTAAAATGGATGGGTTAAACAGAAAACAGCATGCATGTGGGCCCTTTAAAGTAATAGAGTGTCCAATAGGATGAGAGCTAATTAGCATTTCTAGTGATTAAATGTATCCAAATAAAATGTGCTTTATGAAACCGGTCGGTGAACTGGGGCCAGCGACCCTAAAGGCAGGCTCAGGGTAGGTTGTGATCACATGTTTGACATTATTGGTGTAAGATGACAAACCTTCAGGGCATTTGGACTACAGGGGATTGGTGGAGGATTATGGGACGTGACCGAGCTTCAATCAATGACATCCACCCCCCCCCCCCCCCCCCCCCACCACCACGGCAGAGCCCAGTATTAAATAACTCTCCATCCACAGCAGGCAGGAGCTGATCTGAGGGGTTTCAGAGGCTTCAGCTGACGTAAAAGACTGCTGTTCTCCGTCTAACCGATTTACTACCACGCTAACTAGCCTAGCCACTGAGCTGTAGGCCAGTAAACACTGCCAACTGTTATAGAAACATGGCCACTTTAATAGAAACACCTACCTTGTGCTTACTCACTGGCCACTTTATTGGAAACAACTATCCAAGTGCTTTCACTCACTGGCCACTTTATTAGAAACCCATACCTTGTACTTCCACTTCTGGCCACTTTATTGGAAACACCTATCCAAGTGCTTTCACTCACTGGCCACTTTATTAGAAACCCATACCTTGTACTTCCACTTCTGGCCACTTTATTGGAAACATCTATCCAAGTGCTTCCACTCACTGGCCACTTTATTGGAAACCCCTATCCTAGTGCTTCCAGTTCTGACCACTTTATTGGAAATACCTGTCCCAGTGCTTCCAATTACTGGCCACTTTATTGGAAACACCTACATTGCTTCCACGTCTGGCCACTTTATTGGAAACATCTATCCAAGTGCTTTCACTCACTGGCCACTTTATTGGAAACACCTACATTGCTTCCACGTCTGGCCACTTTATTGGAAACATCAACCCTGTGCTTCCACTCATTGGCCACTTTATTTGAAACACCTACATTGCTTCCACGTCTGGCCACTTTATTGGAAACCCCTATCCCAGTGCTTCCAATTACTGGCCACTTTATTAGAAACCCATACCTTGTACTTCCACTTCTGGCCACTTTATTGGAAACACCTATCCAAGTGCTTTCACTCACTGGCCACTTTATTGGAAACACCTATCCAAGTGCTTTCACTCACTGGCCACTTTATTGGAAACCCATACCTTGTACTTCCACTTCTGGCCACTTTATTGGAAACACCTATCCTAGTGCTTCCACTTCTGACCACTTTATTGGAAACACCTACATTGCTTCCACGTCTGGCCACTTTATTGGAAACCCCTATCCTAGTGCTTCCACTTCTGACCACTTTATTGGAAATACCTATCCCAGTGCTTCCAATTACTGGCCACTTTATTGGAAACACCTACATTGCTTCCACGTCTGGCCACTTTATTGGAAACCCCTATCTTAGTGCTTCCACTTCTGACCACTTCATTGGAAACACCTGTCGTAGGATGATGATGATGATGATGATGATTATTATTATTATTAGTTTTGCACTTGACTGGATTTGCGAGGAAGTTGTGAGTCCTCTTTATCCCAAAACTGAGAGCGTTCCCTGGCGGTCTGAACACTTAGCTGTGAAAGGAGAGCCAGTGTGTTTACAGCAGATGTAGAGATAGGCAGGTCTTTTCCTCCTCCCTTCTGATTTCACCGATAAGACGGTGACGTGAACGTATGCGATAACTTACTCCACTTCTGCAGCGTTTTTTGGCAGCCACATCAACAACCCGAGCCAGAACTCTGGGTCCTCTGAGAAAAGCGCTTGAGCAGGATGCCAGCGGCCGCGGAGGAGACGGGTGGTGTTAACGATTCTGTGAAAAGAGAAGGCAGCAGTCCTCGCCCTTCAGAGACGTCTATCAAGGCCTTAAAGGGGAATCCCAGCAGGGAACCAAAAAATCTGCAGGGCTCCTCAAAGATAAGGCGGAAAACTCTCTGCCTACACTTCAGACTCGGACGGGGAATTATCCGACCTCCTTACGGATCAGAAACCATCTTAGTGTCAGAGATCTGAAACCACACCTGCATCCACAAAACCAGGGTCTTCAAGCTCAAATCCTGGAGCTTTAACAAGCTTAGCCCAGGCCTTGCAGTGCACTGGCCACTTTATTAGAAACACCTGCCTTGTGCTTCCACTCACTGGCCACTTTATTAGAAACACCTACCTTGTACTTCCTCACTGGCCACTTTATTAGAAACACCTGCCTTGTGCTTCCACTCACTGGCCACTTTATTAGAAACACCTACCTTGTGCTTTCACTCACTGGCCACTTTATTAGAAACACCTACATTGTGCTTTCACTCACTGGCCACTTTATTAGAAACACCTATCCCAGTGCTTTCACTCACTGGCCACTTTATTAGAAACACCTATCCCAGTGCTTTCACTCACTGGCCACTTTATTAGAAACAGAGTGGGCCTCTGCGGTTCTGGCTGGGTGCTGTGTAGCTACAGTACCAGCAGAAAACCAGCAGCTCCTTCCACGTGATTAACACCCAGCGCTGCTATTAACGTGACTGAACTACAGCAGGTTTCGCTCAGGTTGCTAAGGAACAAAGCTGGCTCCTCGGATTCGTGTTATTTCTGATTTTGGCGTCACGGCTTTCACACCTCCAGAGTAAGTGCAGCAGCGGGAGCTCAGAGGAGAACAGAGAAGAACTGGAGGGATGAGCAGAGTGACAGGAATGAGAGCGAGGCGTCAGTGCTGCCTGTAGCTCAGCAGAGTGCTCTGCAGCGGTCAGGGGGAAAGATCTGCTGATTATTTTGGTAATTCATCTAAAATCATAAAGACTCAGTAGATCTGTAGAATATACAGTCCTTCATCACGTCTTTCTAGAAAAGTATCTGCAGAAGTGTTTTTCAAAAAAGTCCCACTGACATTTAAATAAATACACTGAAAACTAAACTCACTGGCCACTTTATTAGAAACACCTACCTTGTGCTTCCACTCACTGGCCACTTTATTAGAAACACCTACCTTGTGCTTCCACTCACTGGCCACTTTATTAGAAACACCTACCTTGTGCTTCCACTCACTGGCCACTTTATTAGAAACACCTACCTTGTGCTTCCACTCACTGGCCACTTTATTAGAAACACCCGCCTTGTGATTCCACTCATTGGCCACTTTATTAGAAACACTTACCTTGTGCTTCCACTCATTGGCCACTTTATTAGAAACACCCGCCTTGTGCTTCCACTCACTGGCCACTTTATTAGAAACACCTTGTGCTTCCACTCACTGGCCACTTTATTAGAAACACCTGCCTTGTGCTTCCACTTCTGGACACTTTATTGGAAACACCTGCCCTGTGTTTTATGCTAACTGGCCGCTTTATTAGAAACACCTACCTTGTGCTGAATGGGTGGGGCTAAACTGCTGTAGGCTGAATGGGTGGGGCTAAACTGCTGTAGGATGAATGGGTGGGGCTGAACTGCTGTAGGCTGAATGGGTGGGGCTAAACTTCTGTAGGATGAATGGGTGGGGCTGAATTGCTGTAGGCTGAATGGGTGGGGCTAAACTGCTGGAGGCTGAATGGGTGGGGCTGAACTGCTGTAGGTGCTGGGGTGGTTGTAGTGACCGTGCAGGCTGTGTGTGGACCGGACTGCAGGACCGGGGAGTGAAACTCTATCAGTGTTCAGAAGTGAGTCTGCTGAGCAGCAGCACTCCTCCTGTCAGCGCCGCGCCGACGCGAGAGCAAAGAGAATAGACCATAACACGTTAGCATATCGCTAACCGGCTAAAAATAGCACCCAAACAAAACCCAGCCGCTGCGCTCGCCTCCGTCTGGAGAACAGCCGAGAGAACCTGACAGCGGAACAATAAGAAACTGACGGCCTTAAATAAATATAAATATATATAAAGCTGACGCTGCATCCGTCTGTCTGTCAATCTCTCACTCGCTCGCCCTTACTCTCCCTCACTCTCTCTCCCCAGAGTGAACGAGAAGCGCTGAAATGTCAGCTCGGCCCGGCTCGGCATTTCGGCCCGAGAGCGCATTAGCATGTTCAGGTCACAGCATCTTCCCCACAGAGCGGGCGAGCCAGACCCATTTATTCTTCTGAACATTGGAGAGAGAGAGAGAGAGAGAGAGAGAGAGAGAGAGAGATGACGAGATATTAAAGCCAGAGGAGTGAGAGACTGAGTGAGTGAGAGAGATAGAGATATATGTAGAGAGAGAGAGAGAGAGAGAGAGAGAGAGAGAGAGAGTCGGTGTATAATGTGTCCAGTCCTGACCCTGCAGGTCCTGACCAGTGTTTACACACTCGGCCCAAACCGGCCTGAACCGGCACAAGGTCAGCGCAGTTAGCTGAAGCTAAGCTAATGCTGAAGGCCTGTTTGTCTGGTCACAGAGCAGGGCAGTGCACAGCTGACCGGTCTGATCTTTCCCCTTCAGTACACATCACTGATACCATCCATTTAAACACATTCAGAACACACACACTCTCACACACACACTCTCACACACACACTCTCATACTCTCACACACACACACTCTCACACACACTCAACACGCTCACTTAGCTACATCCGCCTCGTAGCTCCAGCGCTAAAACCAAGGAGGCTCCAAACCTGTCCTGGTTGGTGGGCTCCACCTGGCTGTTTACGCCCCTAGTCTAGTTTGTCTGGGAGGCGTCAGCAGTAACACACACTGCATGTCCAAATGTTTGTGGACACCTACTTGAAGTTACCATGCTGCCTAATGCCAGGCGTGGGCTAGTAGAGGGGTGTATATAAAGCCCCCCAGCATTGAGCTGTGGAGCAGTGGAGGAACTGTGTTCTCTGGAATGATGGTGGTGGAGCTCCATCCAGTACTTCTGGATGGGATGAGTTGGGGTGGTGATCATCATCCATCATCCTGACCTCACTAATGCTCTTGTTGCTGAGTGCAACCAAATCCTCACAGCAATGCTCCAGCTCCAGAATCTAGTAGAAAATCTTCTTCCCTGGACAGTAGAGACAGTTCAGCGCAGGATCGGCTCTTTTAATACCTTTGATTTCTGAAGGCGTCCCAATACTTTTGTCAATATAGTGTTCATGAAATCTAAGCTGAAAACAGCCTGTTTCTCTGAACCGAAATAACTCATTTACATATCTCCGCCCATTTAATCTACCACAGGCTGGTCACGCCCACTCATATATCAGATAATGAGTCAAATCAGCCAATCAGAACACAGCTCATTTATTTATGTTCATGTGTTACTATATCTGTGTCTGTGATGTCACAAAAAACAAGCCATTTACATATATATATGTATATCTACGTTAATTCGGCCTACTGCAGATTAGCTCCGCCCATTCACGC